>NC_138150.1:19540352-19550352 GCF_964199315.1 Orbicella franksi | reverse complement strand
TCTGACAAAATCTCCAGCAACTCATCATTCGACAAGAAGAAAAACCTGTGACATAACACGCATTTTCAAAATCATGCAAATGAAGTATCTTCATACACGCTAAACTAAATCTTCCTTCTATTAAAATGTCTTGAGAGATTGGTGAAGAAAAATCTGATTAAGAATGAAAGCGCAAATAGAAAAAGTTGATAAACATTTCATCAACTTGTGACACAAGCTACTGAAAAAGAATACCGCTGAAGTCAAATCCATAACTCCTGCAGACCAGTCGGAGGTAGCCTGTGTCACAGGATGCCAAATATTAGTTTCTCGTACTTCGAATTTACCATCATTTCTTCAAACAAAAACTTATGGCTACTTAATAACAAATTATTTTATCATTTACAGCTGCAATTAGTTTTATTTCTGAAGTTAACCAGAAGGACAAATGGTATGGCAACACATTAACCTGATATTATTTGATTCTTATTAGAGGACCTACAACTCTTTAAAGCGTTCTGAAAATTCTCTACTTGTTCCACAGACGTCAGGCTGCAATCATAATTTTACCTTGGAAAGAACAGTTGCTTCTTTTCGAGATAAGCATTAAGACCCTTCTGAATTTCCTCCAGCAGTTGATTTGATTCATTTAGCCTTCCCAGCATGTTAGGCTGCGCAGTAGCAGCGAGAACTTGTGTGTCTTTAACCTGAAAAGAAAACTCTGAGTAAGTCTAATAGCTGGATATGAGAATCTTGCAACATTTCTAGTAACTATTAACCAGTAATTTGTCTAATTCCTTGGCAGAACATTACTGGTCAATTATTAGAGTTGTCACCCCCATCCATCAAACTCTCTGTTTTTAACGTCCTTTCATTCAACTGCCTTTCATCTAAACAGCAAAACACGGTAGTATCATTACATTCATTCTAGGTTATATTTCATTCTCGTTCTAAGTGGAAGGTGAAGCGAGCGTCAGGCGCAACCCATACAAAGCAGGAAATGTATGGAAAAACAATAGCTAAAGATTCGCTTACAGCTTCAGTCATGATGTCTTTCCAGTAGCTATCCACAATTCCAAACTTTCTTCCCTCTTCTGGCATCTGTGCCATGATATCCTCAGAACTGAAAATTGGCTCCAGGTATAACCATGTTGCCTGACACTGCAATAAACAAATAGACACGTTTCTCTTCCTATTTTCTTCTTGACTGTACAGAGAGACGATCCTGCCTGGATTGTCTGGACAGGTTATCTCCCTTTACAAGCCACTACATGTAGCATGCATTAGGTATCAAGGGTGCAGGACCTTAGTTTAATTCTATTTCAGTCTATTTCTATTAATAGAAACAGACTGGAATAGACTTAACCGCAGTTAATTAAAATTACTCTGAATAAGAAACACTGTCCTGCTATTAAACGCTTCGCCGTTTTCAAGACTGTAAATACATTTCTCAACCGATGTTAGATGTTAACGCAGTCTTTTTAATCTTTTGATGTCAAAATGAACTTATTTTGCGGTATCCTCGGGCATTCCAGGGCTTTGCAATAAATTTCAAGCACTGCTTATTCAATTTGAATTTCAAGGAGTTTTCAAGGAGAAAATCATTTTCAAAGAGTTTTGAAAGACCTAGTAGTTTTTCAAGGAGGTTAGTGTTTCAGGCCCGTGGGAACCTTATATTTACTGGTTCATTTATGGCACTAACAAATGGTGGTCTCTGTAGCGTGAAGTGACTGCAATTATTGCTATTTTCCGTAGATGGGAAAATAGCTCATTTCACTTACACCAGCATTTTATCTACTTGTCCTGACAATTGCTTGGTACTAGTTACATCATGTTTAATCAAACAGCCATAAAAGCCTGGCCAAAATTTTCACTTTCAGATATTTCAGTCTCATTCTGAAATCGAGCGAACCCCACATTCCAATCTATCACATACTAAAAACGTTAAACTATTTAATTGAACTGGATTCTGGCACTTTCATTCCAAACCACAAACCTTGAGCCAAGCGTCAATGATATCCTGCATTTCAATTAGCCTTTCACACCATTCCTGCCAGAAACCAAAAAGCGTATAGTGTTTAGGGAAGAAGTAAACGCCTTGGCAAAAATGCAATAATATAAATTACGTAACATGTGGAAGAAAAGTGTCCCTTGGACATAATTTGGCATAAATGGAAAGGATGGTTATTATGTCATTATAGGCCCGGCAATTGTCAGTTGTTATAAAGACAGACTTCAGGCTTGATTTTGAAGACATAGAAGTAATATATCAAACACGAAAGACCGTGTTTGACCACATTTCCAAACAGCGAGAATAGAGTTGAAAATACGACGCGCAGCAGAGTATTTCTGATGAAGTTCGAGGTGTTTGGAAATGTGGTCAAAGACTGTCTTGAGGGTTTGATACATCTTCTCAATCGAAACTAAAACAAAGAAGAAAATGGAGAAATAAAATTGTAAAAATCTATGCTAATTAAGATCAGATATCCAAACACCGTCACGGTCATGATTTCCTTTGTTTAGACTTGATGAATTATTAATGAATTTGAGAACGTTGTTTCCGAAGCACAAAACTTAGACATTTCCTTGTTGTGTACATATATGATCTTTTGTATGTTCACTTAAAAAATTGATAATGTTCAATCTCTGCAACCCTGTCTCAATCCTGGCTACACTGACATGTAGCTAACTTCTTTTCCATGATTGCTGGTTTCCTTGCAACCTTCCTTAGGTTGTCCTTGTAGGTTCTTCCTTTGTCTACTTCATTTATTGTTAATACCTAGCATATATACTGTGTAGACATCAGATGTCCAGCAAAGACTTTAATTTAGCAAACCTTGATGTCTGCCTCAAACGGTTTTATGAATGGAGAACCACTCATCGTTTGTGCTTTGACAATGTGATCATCAAGCAACAATTGGATATCGTCCACAGCTGACAGGATAGACACGCCCTGTTGAATAAAGTACAACACATGATTTAGTCAACCAAGTGAATACGTCCTACAAATTGTAGAAATCATACAGAAAATAGAAATAGGAATGGAAAGATGAAACGATAGAGGAGGGGGAGTTACAAAGACTTGCAAAGTTCTGTTCGTAATTGTGTCCATCTTCATAAACTGTTCTATGCCCACTTACTGAGTCTCTGTACGGTGTGAATTCAAAGTACATGTCCTTCCATTCAACCTTCATCTTCTCCATGGCTTTCTCCAAACCAAACTCTTTACTGGCAGCACCACTTATCTCATCAAGTCTACAAGGAAACAAATGAAAATTAAGAGCAACAAGTTTCAAATGTTCTAGGATTTGGTAGAATGGCAACATGTACAAATTGCACACAGGAACACTTGGAGGAGAGCTCTTTAAAAAAATTACGAAACGTAGAAGAAAAACACTGTACCCTAACGGGGAAGTACAATATTTTCATACTTCTACATAAAAAGGAAAAATCCTTACTTTTCTGTGAACTTGTGAAGATTGTATTCCAGCATGTTGCAGAGGGATGTTGACGGTTCAGGTTTGATGTCAAATCCAACAACCTCACTCATCTGTAATAAATATCCAAACATCTCATGAGAAACCATAAAAGGTGAACATTACTCCTATTCTAAACAGTTTAGGTACTAACATTTTGATGAAATATAATCAAACTAACAAAACATTGTCTTTTACAGATACCTGTTCCCAATGCCGTTCTCTTAATCCAGGATTGCAAATAATTTGCAACAGCGGAATGTGAACTTTGAACTTGTCAACCTTGCTCTTGACGCTGTCAGCCACTCTGCGGGGTCCTGGAGCATCACTGAATGTTTTGGTCAGTTTCAACACTGTTCTGTACATGCTGCCAATTTCTTCTTCGACTTCTTCTGAGTTAATGTCAGTAAATGGACCTTTTAAAGCAGGAAAGAGAAAAACAGTTTATGCGTTCACAGTGTGTGTGTCAAAGGTAAATTTTGTGACATTGAAAAACCTCTTAAATTTTAAACGTAATGACTGTACACCATTTATCCCCATTCTTGTTTATATCAAGCCTTTTGCAAACATTGCAAGCATTGTTTGCATATCGCTATGATAATTCAATAGCAGGAATTGGAATAACTCACGAATTGAAAGGAAAATATTTCAGTTATCAACTATGTGCTAAGAACAACCACCTGCAATATCTATTACTTCTAAACAACTTGCCTCCTTGTTGTTTTGTTGTTGTTTTTTTCAACACTTCATTTATCGGAATTTTACGACCAAGCAAAATACTGAATCTTACCATTAAGCCAAGCTTCATTTTTGTTGTGGAAAGATAACGCTGTTCTCCACAACTTATCGTAAGGCTCTTTGTACGCAATCATCGTTTGAAGTATCGGGAACTGTGTCGCCTCAAACTCCAACAATTCTTCTTCAGTATTTACTTGCTGTAACACCAGATACGTTGTATTACTAATTTATCAAATATACAAACATTTAACGTATATCAGGCCAAGTCTGTTGAACACTCTCAACAAAATACCCAAGTAATATCAGAGACCCCATCATGGAGGGGCTGAGCATCCCACATCCCATTAATGTTTTGCCTAAATATTCCGCATTCCGTTTTTTGCAGTTGCAACAATTAACGATTTTTCCACACTATATCTAGCTGAATGACATTTCAGGCTACTCGATATCCGTTTCATCTGATCCAAATCTCCCATATTCCTTAATTTTTCCCCAAATATCCTGTATCCTGTTAACTTTTTACTCAAATATCCCTTATCCCGAAACCCCCAATAGGGTCTCATCAGATAAATACGAGGTATGTCATGGAGGGCACATGTTGAAAAATGTTGCCCAAAGTTTTCAAGTTCATTGTCCCCAGTGGTAACTGATTCTAAACAGCCTCCTTCCTTCTGGGTTTATTGTTGCCTCTTTGATGTTTTAAAGTTTGCCAGAAATTTAAGGCAACTTGAGCATCTCTAGAAGTATTGTAAGTTGATATAGCATATAGCTTATTTACTGAAAAAAATATCTGCAGTGAGACAGGAATATGCAGATATTTGTCAGTAGTAATACGCTAAAACGTGGAATGAACTTAAATAATGTAGGATACATCCAAGAGAGTAAAAACAAATAGAACATACGATGAGCTCCTCCTGCGCTCTCTTTAGTGCATCCTCAAGTTCATCAAGCTTCTCGACGTTCTTTTTCATTTCATCAGCTGCCATAATCTGAAGTTAAGAGGTAACCCAAGTTTACATTTTAAACGAATTATAACAGAAAAACGACAAAGGGTTAGTTTATATTATCAGCTGATCCAACGTCTGCCTAAAAACGTCAGTTAGTAATTACCTCTTTCTTCCTGAAGGCTTCAACTTCTTTGTTGTATCCATTAAGTTTATCTTCAAAAGCCTTGACCCTGCACAAAAAAATTGATATTGCTTTGGAATTAAAACATATCCCTTTATGACAAAGTTCCCCTTAACAGCAAGAAAGCTCATCTAGAAGACCCACTTCAAATATTAGAACCCTGCTTATTTATCTACATTACGTTTGTAAAATGAGAATGAAAGATATGTCAATAACAACATTTTAAACAGCTTCAAGATAAAAAGACAAAAACAAAATGCTGAGGAGTGTTCACTGTTTTGCAAAGAACTTGTTAAATATTATGAAGGTGCTTGAGGATCATCTTTGTTAGAAACAGAATGCAAAGGAATAATGCTTCAAAGTGGATCATAAAGGGGCATTCCAAATATATATTTTCAAATAATACATTGACATAACAAATTTCACAAACCACTGTTACTAACAACTTTCGATTGCCATACTACACAACTGTTAGGTGAAACCGTTTATTTGCACTTAGCAAAAATAGTCCTGTGACGTGACTACATGTATTTCAAATTAATGCCAGCATCTCACATTGAACAATTTAGCTACTTTACAAGACAGTTGTATGGAATGTAACCAGAGTCACCTTGAAATTGGAACATTGCATTCAGTTAATCAGAAACGGGCCACATTATAGAGTATCACTTACTTTCTCTTAACCTCGTCCATAGCCAAGTCCTTCCTGTGTCCAATCCGGTTTTTGCTGAGTTCAAAGATTTTCTGAATGTGCTCAGGCCAATGAAACACAGTGCTGTTCAACTTCAGGTCTTCATCTGACATAAACATGTTAACGCCGTTTGGAAATGCACTCATTAAAAAGTAATTAAAAGTACAAACAGTGGCTTCAGAAAGCCCTAACGTATGGTTAAAATTTAAAAACCTCAGAAAATTTCTTGTAGACTTACAAGACAAGAAAAGTATACTGAAGGGGAGCTTGGAGAGAGCTGTATTTAGTGTTTCACAGTATGTGACGCAATCTACCTCCCGTTTTCCTAAGTTAGTCTTTCACCAGACGTTTATTTTTTTGCCGTCTGTTATTTTTCTTTGAGCATTTAAATGGCTAACAAATTGCATTTAGACAGTGTGTGATAATGGAATAAAGTATTCCACTTTCTTCAAAGAAACACCAAATATTCATGCAAAATGAAAGATCAATGGGAACTAAAAACAACCCTCAATACTCGTATTATTTTAAAGATGAACTTCAAAGCTTTCTTTACTGAAGTTGACAGATTTTCTTTAATTTGGACTGAGAGAATTTTGTGTCAACCTAAGACATTTAATGTGACACAAGGAGGTCTGTCATTCTTGTCACCACTTAACTTCAAAATTGTTAGGAATAAGTTATCATGACAAATGTAAAATTGCTCAATGCCAGGGGATAAATATATGGGCTATAATATCTCACATACATGGAAGAGTAGCATAATCAAGTAAGAACAGAAGCCGCTCTCCAGCCTCATCAACAGCAGTCTGCAAATTGACGACAGTGACTGAACTGGCATTCTCTAAGAACTGTGTCAGTGCCACCAAGTCACTTGTGTTATCTGGCATCTCTTGCACCTTGTCTGATATCTCATCGTAGGATTTGCACAGTCTGAGGGAGAAAAAGGAACTAATGATTATTGTTGTTTGTAACCTTTATTTCCAATAGTAATGATTTAAACACCGGAATGGGCATAACATATAAACATTTTCTAGCACAATTCAAGATTATGCCACAGTTTGAATGAACTTTTTCAAACTATGTGTGAATTCATCTCAAGCATGGTCTTAATTTTGTAACTGCACAGTGTGCAAAGATAAGTCATTAAAGTATTTTGTGACCTGGTGAGCTATGTTGCTAAGCTAAATGAGTCCTCAAAACACATCTTGTCTTGAATAATTCCCAGCAATTAAGGTTATATTCTCAGACCCACATTCAGAAGCATGTGCACGACACGAAGGTTGTTGAATTTTTGAACATGTATGGTGCTTGTAATGAGAAATGGCCATTTTCCTCTATGAGATCTGCCTTCTGTGAATCATGGTAGTTGTATTTGTCATCTGAGACTGGATATTTGTTTTGATGAATACAACTACCAGGATTCCCTCTAGGTGCATCTCATAGAGGAAATAGGCCATTATAGTTTTTCTAGCACTCAAGCATACCCTCTGTTCTTGTCCCTGTTCTGATCCACTACATATTGTATCATTCTGTCAGCCAGACGTGCAGCACGAGCAGACAGCTCCTGGTTGACAACATCACAATTCAAGCAAAGCATATTCAGAGGAACAGTGATGTGTAGTGAAGCAATCTCTTTGGAGAGGTTTTGGTAAGAATCGATTTTCTGCAAAAAAAGAAAATATTTTAAATTTAAATCTGTTCTGTTAACCGAGTGATAGGAGAAACTGAGACAAGTCAAAGTAGTACAAAGAATAACCCAAACATCTGTAAGATGGACTAACTAAAAGCATTGCAACCACTTTGGATTTAATGGGAGTTACACAACAATGCAGTCACACGCATTTTCACACATGGATGGAAAAACGAATTGAAAAGTTAAAACACCTTTCCCAGCCTACAGAATAAGGAGGACAGGTGATGCTCAAGTGCAAAGCCACAGCTGTAATATTTTAGTTGTATTTATTAAACAACAAAACAAGAGACAACTGCCCAAACAAAGTAAACTGTACTCGCTTCTCGTGATATTTGTCCTTTCACACATTCACACTACTACATTCACACATGCATATCCACACTAGATTTAGGCATGCATTCACACTACATTCAATTTAGATAATGGACAATATGACTAATTCTATTTAAATCTGGGTATTTACTGATGCTCTAAAGCTATTATCTTAATACCTTGGACAATGCTAACAAGACAGGCTCATCTTGAATGAAAGTGTTGATTTCTGTGTCTGCCTTGTTGTTCAGCAAATCCTGATATTTCTTGTAAGTGTTCAGATATCTTTGACAAAAGTAAAGATCGATCAATGATGTGATAAGAAGCATGAGTTGTATTTGTGCAATCATCACTCAGTTGTAAACATGTGATTGTTAAAAAAAAGTTACTTGTTGTAATTGAACAAGAGCTTTGTGAACTAACCATTATTTAAGTCAGTCTTTTTTTAAATCAATATCAATTACATAGTTAATTAAATGTCCTTATTGCAAACATGTGATTGTGAAGATAATAAAAATCAAAACAATAAAAATAAAAGGCATCTCTTATTTTCAAATATTATATCATTTTATAATGTGAACCACTACACCACTACCCTGTATCTTTACCCCATAGCATGTCGTATTAAATCTCCTTATCCTTTACTCTACACTCTTAAAAAATGTGATGTAGCATACACATGTAGCAACCTTTCAACATCCCTTTATAAACGGAGGAGGATAAGTAAGAATTTTGACTCTTGTTCAAAATTGCAATGCATAACTGATGACGGCATGGGCCTGAGCTCTTTCTACTCTGCATCAGTCCCATGCACTGTTTATAGAAATAGCTCCTGGGATAATTTGCCAATATCATAATAATAAATTATAATTATGCATACTTTTGAGGGCCCACAGTGTTGAGTTTAAAAACATCCACTGCTTGATCCATGTAGTCCTGAACTAGGGCTTCGTCAACATGTACTGAGCGTAGGAACAACCTCTTGTCTTTCATATCAGGAAACAACTCGATTTCAACCTAAGTAAAGAATGAAATTTGTAAATTGTTTCTTTGTTAGTACTTGCTTCTGCAGCACTACATGTATAATGTGATGTCATATCAATTGAAACTGTGATCTCAGGTATTAACCTTTATTTACTGAAGTATATCTATATATATCAAACTGCCCCACTACAGGTTTTGTCACAGGTTTTGTCACAATAAAGAATATGTATACTTTCTGGAAGGCTTAAGATCTGAAGTGGTGCTAAATAGTGGAAACAAAATAATATTATTTGTCTAATTTGTCGTCATGTCTAAGTGGTAGGTCTGTATATCCATGATAGGGATAATAAAATATATAAATATATAAATATCTTAATTGACCACTCCCCCAATGGGGCTTTTTAGGTCCAATCCCAACTGGTAGGAGGCAGACCAGTTGGCTATTTACAAACATGGCCACGTACAAATGTATTTACAAATCTGATGGCATACATGATATCACTACATCATGCTAGTACTGGAAATGACAGACATACCCTTGGTAGATCCTCTGCATTTTGAACAATATCTGTCAACAATCTCAGCAAGATATCTCGTAGTTCTCTGAATGGAGGATCAAATGTCAGCTTCCCACTCTCAACTTTCAGCTGCACAACCATAATCTGATAAACAAATAAACTTGTCAAATCCCCAATTCATCACAACACCAAGTGATCTGATCTTTAGAATTTCAAAATCTCCCCTAAGTGACAACCTTTCATAAGCAGCCATACTTGACTCTCAATACCAGGCTCACATGTTTAGGCTTCTATGCAGATTGGATTTATGTTAACTGGAAAAAATTTAAAACAGTTTCATATTGATATTTTTGTGAAAGAGCCAGTATTATCTGAAACAACAGAGGAAGAAACTGGCTTATAACTTTTCAGAGTAAAAAAAAATTTAAACCACAAAACAGATGGTTGCTTCCAGAAGGGTCAATTGATGTTACCGGTATTG
>NC_138150.1:19497852-19535352 GCF_964199315.1 Orbicella franksi | reverse complement strand
CCTTCAAAGCTGCTAGGGAGGTTGGATGCCCGGAACAAGAGGGTCGAGGCCGTGCTGATTTTGTGTTCTTTTGCATGATGGGAAGAGAAATCCAAATAACAGTCAGTATGGGTTGGCTTCCGAAATATATCAATAAAGGCAACTCCATTTCTTCTGGAAACCAAGGTGTCTAAGAAGGCAATTTGGCCGTTGTTTTCAAGTTCGATTGTGAAAGAAATTTTGGGATCATAAGCATTAAGAGTATCGTGGAAGGAAGAAACGGCGTCCTTCTTGATAATCACAAAGCTGTCGTCAACATATCGTTTCCAAACCCTTGGTGGGACTGGTGAGGTACTGATAGCTAAATCCTCGATCACTTCCATACAGAGGTTAGCAACAATGGGGCTAACTGGACTGCCCATTGCACAGCCGTGGATCTGTTTGTATGTGCAGTTATTATAGACAAAATAATTGTTTGAAAGAGTGAAATCCAGTAGAGAAATGATGTCATCTGTGCTGAGAAATGTTCTGGATCGTAATGTGTTGTCATTGTTTAATTTGCTCCGAATGTATTCACAGGCTTTGTTGACTGGAATAGCTGTGAAAAGCGACACAACGTCAAATTTTATCTTCTCGCTTTTTTCACGCTTGTTTTTATTCTCAATTTTTTGCATCCCATTCGTATATATTTTCGCTTGCGCGCCACATTTTTCATTCGTGAAAGGCTATAGACTGATAGCCGAAAGCTTATGTTTTCAATATATTTTTAGCCAGAGAGTGTTTTTATTCCAATATGTCTTATCCTGGTTACAGTTCTATTTTTACTAGAATATAAGTTAACATACTGTAGTTCCTGACAATGTAGTTTGCAAGGTGAGTAATTTTTATAAATAAATATTCAAGAGCACCAAATGGTTTTTTGAAAGATTCAGGAAATAAGCTTATAAAATAAAACTTTTTGGGGGACTTAACTACAAAGAAAATTTAAGCCACTTTTTAAATATAATCCATCACAAATTAGTTATCATTCATGAAGGTACATGTAAAAATGCATTTCAGTGATCTTTTAGTCTAATAGTCATCAAAATCATATTTGGAAAAATTCATATTTGAGGAAAATAAACAAGTCCAAAAGTTTGAAAAATATTTCACAAAACTAAATACTTTACATGCAGCTATCACCCAGTCGCACATTTTTATAATGAAAATAACTTTACATTTAGTAACTTAAGGCTCATATTCCAAAATACTTATGTCTGAAACATGTTTGAAATAACTGTAACCCAATTTCCAAAAACATTAAAATGATAATTATATACCAATATTGTAGTGAGGTCCTACATAACTATGCATTAGCTCACTTTCCTGGTGTCCTTCTCACTGTGGTTCTACCGTAATATGACTATCACCATAATTGTTTCTTTACAATTAGTTTAGAAAAAAAATTGCTACTTTTTTAAAAATGTATGATGAAAATTTTCTAATGGGTATAGAAACATATTTCTTTAAATGTATGCTTTGAGCAATTATCAAAACATTTTTGGAAAATGAGCTTCCAGCTAACAAAAGATGTCCAGAGGAAGATTGTAAGAAAAACTTAACTTACCTCAGTCATCACATATCGAAGGTCTGAGTAATTCTCACCAAAATCATTCCCATCCTAAAGTAAGAACCAGTAATCAACATCTAACTTCTTATAATCATATATAACTATAACGTATATAATTGACCGCTTCAATGATGTCACACTCTTCCTGTGTTTCATTCAATCAAAATATCAGCCTCTCCACTTGATTTTTAATGCAGAGTTTAGTTAATTATGCAAAGTTTTATATGAATCTGTCACAGACTCATGAAAATATGGGCCCCTAAGTTTGGGACCCCATGTTTCCATGAGTTTGTAACAGATTTGCATGAAACTTACCATATTTACTAACTTTGGAATGATAAGTTGATCAGTGGAGGTGGTTTTATTCAATATGGCAAAAAGAAAGTATTATTGATATAGCATATAGACTGCCGATGTCTCCATAAAGCTATTTGATATCAGGAGACAAGCTCAATCTGTTAACTTGTTTCTGTTTGTTTGGGGTGTTTTTTATACTTTCTCTTACTTTGTTGCTTGTTTTGTTTTGATTTCATTTTCTTTTCAAAGAAGAGCTATTTCACAAGCTTGTCTAGTAGTAATATCAAATGTTGAAGACAATCTTTGGATGAGTGTTATTACCTTGTACAAACTTAAAAAGCTGACAAAGTCTGCAAGGGAGCTGATTACAAGACTACGAAGCTGTGTTGACATGAGTGCTGCAAGACAAGCAAAGAACTGCTGCACAAGAGCTGTAGAATCACTCTCTGAGCTAGGTACCAAGTGCATCCACTCTTGACGTTCGTCAATAAGGATTTGAGCACATGCAGGAATCCACCTAAACCAGAAGAAAAAATCAACATTGATATTCATTAGGCTTACTGAAAGTATGATGTCCTAAGGAGAAAAAGGTATAAAATGGAAGGTACTACATGAGATAATAATTGATTTTACCTGTAAGTTATTTGAAGGAATAATAGCTGTTTTGAAAGTATTGCAATGACTGGTATATATTAACTGTGCTCAAAGCAAGAAACTAAATTCAAGATTTGCATTGATTAGCCATTTTACTTCAAAAGTTGCCAGATCTGAACTTTGTACTGATGACAGTCAATATGACTTGAAACAAGTCCCAATATCTTTTTGTGGTTACACTGAAGCTAGCAATCAGTGATTTGGTTCAAAGGCAAAGATCAAGAGTTTGTGAATATAAATATTACACAATATTATTATGTGAATGAACATCTGCTTGAGTTTACTACCTAAATCTTATGAAACTACGTTTTAGCTATTTTACTCAGTGTAAAAACATCAGAAAATGTTGTGGGTTTTCATTTGTTCCTGTTTTAAAATTTGATTTGAAAAATTTGTCACCAGAAATGAATACCCTGGCTAATATTAAAAATAGCTACAGAGAAAATTATAACCAAATGAATATTCTCCACACTTACGTTCTTTTGAGGAATTCTCTTGTCTTTGTGCACTGTTGTTTGACAAGAGATTCAAACTCTGCAGGAGTGACAGGCAGACCTGATGCAAACAGCTTGTCACCATCAACAAACCTAATCTCTGAAAATCTGAAGAAAGTAATCAAGCAATTACTACTGACAATTAATGGTATTACATGGATAATCATAGCAATATTTGCTAGTGATAATATAATCTGCACAGGTGGTAAAATTCATGATTACTGGATTTATGACAAACCATGGGTAAGTTTACATGTAGTTGCAGGGCTGTCAATATACAGCACAGGAAAAAAAAATTGAAATCCAGTTGCCCAGTCAACCAGTAAATTTCAGTTTTCACTTGCCCTAACTTAAATATTACTTGCCACCCTGCCAGTCAGTATAGAAATCAGAGGACAAATACAAACAAGGCATGCTTGGATTCCTAACTAATCCATGCTTTTGAAATCCAGTTGCCCAGTCGACCAGTAAATTTCAGTTTTCACTTGCCCTCACTTAAATAGTACTTGCCGACCTGCCGGTCAGTATAGAAATCAGAGGACAAATATGAACAAAGCATGCTTGAATTCCTAACTAATCCATGCTTTCAAACTAATGGTTAACTAATGTTTCAGTCTTACGTTTTGAAATACATGTAGCTTCTGACTGGAAATAAATCAGTTACCAAGCTGACATTTTAATTCAGACTCACAACACTACTGACGCTAATTTCACTTGCCCAACAGGCCACTGAACTAATTCATTTTCACTTGCCCAAGACAAGAGCAAAGATTAAGGCTAAAGTGAATGAAAACTTAATGGCAACCTGACTTTGTTTGTGATTATCTGGGACATGAAACTTTAAACTGTTATTTTTTATTTTTTATTTTTTTTGTTATCTTTTCAAGCTCTAAATACCGCACACACATGAAAGTGCATTTCTTTACCCCTTTTAACAAACTTGATGGTTAAAAATAAAAGATGACAAAAGACTCCCACACACCTGTCATACCAGAGGTTCTGAATTTTCATCATCACTGGATTAGTGATGAAAAGATTCTTTGTGCATGACTCTTTTGCTGAACGATAAGAGTTGTGCCATGGAACAGGTGCCCTGACTGTCCTGCAAGAATTGCAAATCACATCTCGTTATCATTGTTGTAGTTAAATTTATAATGTTTATCGCTTAGCCCAAGTGTTTGAGTGTAAGCATTCCAAACGCAAACTGTTGTTCAGTACTAAATTGCTGTTAGTAGTGAGTTGGTGAAGATGATGTTTCCAGTTTTAGCCCATCATCAGAGCAAGCTTGGTGCTGATAAAGGGCTAACACTCAAAACATCAGTGCAGTCTCTGTCAAGTCAAAGAGAAGAGTATTCAAGATTTATCTTTAGTTAATAGTTGCACTGGCTTAATGGATACCTCTATGGAAAAGCTTTTGGTGTCTCTTTGATGAAAATACTTTGGTTTTTAATGGAGAACTTTGGTTAAACTAAACACTTAATGTTACACTTGATCATTACTTAACTCAGTTGTCTGAATCGTGATTAAAACATGATTGCATCCATTATACCTATATAGGTCTGGAGTCTTTCAGTAGTCACTTACTTTGGGTACCCCCCTAGGTAGTGCATGATGCAATCTTCACTTACTCATGACTTTTTTTTGAAAACTGCAGTCCTTATGCATCATGGCTCTGCACTTAAAATCCTAGAATAGTTTAGTTTAAAGATGGTCTTTTTCTTAGTTCTCATGAATGTGGAACGACCCCCATATAGATATTTGATACTGAAATCTGTGTAAAAATTCTTAGCTAGTAGTCATCTAATAAATATTGTACACAAATATTATTGAATAGTTTTGACCAATAAAAAAAATAGAATATAAGTTAATATACCGTAGTTCTTACAGTGTAGTTTGCAAGGTAAGTAATTTTTATAAATAATTATTCCAGACCACCAAATGGTTATTGAAAGATTCCGAATATAACCTAAATATCTAAATACTTTTTTGGGGGAACTTAACTACAAGGGAAATTAAAGCCACTTCTTTCAAGTATAATCTATTGTGAATAAGTCATCGTCAAAGTACATCTGCCTGTACTCGCAAAAACATAGCCACAGGATTTGACTTGTCACTGATAATCCTGATACAATTCTGTCCTGCAGCTAGCTTTCCACATAAGGCTTATCGTAGCTCAAATAAAAGGAAATGACACTCCTGTGCGCCTTTTGAGGCTAGGAAGACTAAACTGACAGTCTGTTCATTGAATCATGAATTTCAAGATGAAATTCGAGTCTAAATTCCAATGCAAACTGTTGTTCAGTACTAAATTGCTGTTAGTAGTGAGTTGGTGAAGATAACGTTTCAAGTGTTAGCCCTTCATCAGAGCAAGCTAATGGTTCTGGTAAAGGGCTAACACTCAAAACATCAGTGCAGTCTCAGTCGAGTCAAAGAAGAAAGTATACAAGATTTATCTTAATACATGTAGCTGCACCAGTTCAATGAATACCTCTGTGGAAAAGCTTTTGGTATTTCTTTGATGTGCAGTCTTTGTCTCTCGCATGGATCCATGAGAATGTAGTCAACTGCAAAGACAATGAAAACACTTGATATGAATTAAATAGTCTCAACCTTCAGCTAAATCAATGAATGAGTAAGTTAGGGAGAACCAAAAGATTTGAGCATGCTGATTTAAGTTTAACTATCTTCAAGGATTTAAGCGAACCACGTTAACATATTCCTGATGAGTATAAATTTAATACAACTATAACACCTAGATAGCCATGCAATCAAATATTATACTGTACACATGTATCTGCCAGTTCCTGCAGGAAGTCTTTTGATTTAAACATTACAGATGATGAAGGAAGGTAGTCTGACTGCCACAACAGATAGAAAGCTATTTGAGCATATGACAGCTACCTTCAAAGAGTGCATGCAAACCCCTGACTTCGGGGATGTCAAACTGAAATTTGAGACTATATTAAAAACATTTTTGTACTTTAAAGAAGTACCAGTACATGTACTGTAATATATTAAGGATATGATGGACTTGTTCCCAATTTGGAGACTCATTACTGTCTGTTATTGTTTCACATTTAACAAATAAGTTTGCTACAATTACCACATTTTTAAAATGTAAATTTTTAACTCCATCAATTAGTGAAAACATGTTGACTTATTTCCTGCAGATATCACACTGTCCCTTTAACTCACCGATAGACTTGCGAACACTGAAGTCATAATCACCAACCACTTCTTGCTTGAGCTTTGTGATAAGTGGATCAAGTTCTGCATTCCGTGTCAGCTTTTCAGGGATTCTTTTGTGCAGGATTCTGTCCATTACTTCCTGGTCCTGTGCTGCAAGGGAGTGGTCTGGTACTCCATGAGAAATGTAGTATTCGTAACGCTGTAAAAACAAACATAATGGTTATTAAATAAGTGGTAAATTTTGAAGGAGTCTCCATTTATAGAGGATTCAGTTTTACTTATATTTATCAATTTTGAAGTAAAAGGCTTAAGCCGAGAGCATCTACTCTTAAGGCTTTATGTTTCATGTTTCATGTTCACCTCTAAATCACGTTTCGAGACTCCTTCGTCATCCATGCTTTGCACAGCTTCAACAGATCTTATAATATCTAACTGTTGTGCAGGAGTCATGGCGCGACTGGGTGGCAGTCTAATAGAAATAAAAGAGACAGCTTATTATCATAAGGTCATTGTTTAGTTCCAGAAAATATCCATACCTCCCCAAGAGAAGGGATTTTTTCTAACACCCCCTTTTTCCCTCTAGAAAATCCGATTAAGCTTCATACATTTCTTTAAATTTTTTTTTTGGGGGGGGGGGGTTATGGACACCCCCTCCCCCCCCCCCCCCCGAGGAAGTTCCAATCCCTTCTGTGGGGGGAGTATGGATATTTTCTGGAACTGCACATTGCAGAAGCAAAGTAGTTAAAACAACCAAGCACATGCAGTCATTCATCAGGCAAACTGTTCCCAAAAACACATCTTAAAGGAGCTATGTCATGGTTTGCGCATCTTGAAAAGTTTAGCCTAAATTTTCAAGTTCATCAATTTTAATTCATGTTAATCTTCTCCATCCTTAACCATCCTCAACCATCCTTGTTGCTTTATGGTTTATTATTATCATTTGGAGTCTTTTTATCTTACTAAACTACTATTTTCAGGTTTCCTTCAATTTAAAGGTAATTTTACATGTGCCAAAATAACTTGAAATGCTGTGACTGAGCTCCTTTAAGTAGCAACTTACTGGGGTTTTTCTCCTTCTGATTTGCTTCTTGCATGAGGACCAGCACCTGGCCTTCTCCTGGGTGATGTTGCTTCTTTTGCTATTTTCTGTCAAGGATAACACACGTGCGTCTAGATGTGGGAGATACAGCAGCCCATTGCAGTAAGGAGCTCAGTGGACTGGCTGTGGCAATAATTTACAAGTTCTTACTAGAATACATTTGTCCCTAACTTTGTCCAAGAGTGGTAAACATATTTATTAGAGACAGACAGTGTACCTTCCCCTTGTGGATATAATATGGGAAGTGGGCAAACCTAATGTTGGATTCAGAATCAAGCAGCCAGAGTATGAGCCCTGGATGAGTTACGTTCTTGGTGTTAAGACACTTAACTCTCAAAATGCCTCTCTCCACCCAGGGCTCAGTTATATATTAAAGAGTAGATCGCATCATTAACCCGGCAGGGCTCAAACCCAAATCACTCAATCCTGAGTTGAGTGCACTAACCATGAGGCCGCCACCACCCCTCCACTAGAATAAATTTTAAAAAACGCTATTTTGTAGCGCATTCCTTTCCTTAACTGCTAGGCAGGAGATGGAAATCTAGCTCATCTGTTTTATTCCGATGCAAAAGTAACAATCTTCCCGTATTCAAAGCAAGGATACAAGCTTGCTGAGTTGGCGCTCTTGAGGTTGGTCTGATTGGAGTTTGTAGTTTTGCCAGATTCCTTATTTTTAAGCTGTTAGCTGATGGTGTGTAGTTATTAGCAATGGATTCACTTGGTGTCCTGGCATGAGCTGTCTCTTTGAAAGGCGCAGCTCGTGTCCAGGAAGGGTCCTTCATTATAGGTGGGTGTTCACTGTGACGCAACACAATCTATAAGAAAAGAGAAAAGTATTAATCTCGCTCTTTGAATGGAACCCGAATGTGTAGCGATTCAAGTGAAAACTAATCAGCAGTACTAATTGGTGTCAGTAGAACTACATGTTTTTACATCCCTTACAAAACAAAATTCAGGAACTTTTCAATTTGAATTGCTTACATTATTGATGGTAACACATGTATGTGACAAAACCTTTGGAGGCACATTATTAATAATAAGTACACAGCACAAAGTGAAATTGTATTTTTGAACTCCAGTGAATAAACAAATAGTAAACCAACTGCAAAATCTCAAATTCTATTATCATTATATTTTCCTATATTTTCCTCAAAAGTTTGCTATTTTGCATGTGCAAGGGAAAATCTCACAATCAGCTAACATCTTACCCTACAGTCAGTATCACCTGACAAATTCTCCTTACTTGTTTCTATACACTTGTTTAGCTAATCAATACAGTTTCCCTTAGGTAATTATATAACCCGGGGGGGGGGGGGTACTCCCTTATATGGGCTATATAGATATGTGCAGCTCTAAAGGGTATGGTTTTTCAGCCGCTTTGGTCATAAGCAGGGTATCAATTTTGGTCTCAAATAGGGTATGGTTTTTCACTCTCGTCTCGAATTGAGTATGTTTTTTAGAAGAAGCTACTTTTTCATCATTACCAATAAGACCATCACCAAAAGCCCTTCATAAATTATGTTTAGGGCAACTGTACCAGCCACAACAGTCATACATGTAAATAGGATACTGAATGTTTGGTCAGGTCATAAATAGGGTAGAGGAAAATTGCAGATTTTGGTCATAAATAGGATAAGGGCTTTGGGAAGTGGGCTGCACACCCCTACCCAGTTTTTCTAGGAGTACCCCCTCCCGGGTATATAACTACCTTTTTCATCAAATTAACAAATTGACGTCAGTTTTTCATGCGTCTGTCCTGTTATTGATCATGAATTTTGTCATAACATTGTCGATAACAGGACAGACGCATGAAAAACTGATGTCAATTTGTTTTTCACCATAACAAATAATTGTCAAATTGTCCGCTCTCACTTGTTGCCGCATTGCATAAATTATAATTTCATGTGTCTGTCTGCTTATTGACAATGAAAATTAGCCAATGATCACGTGAGAATTTCTGCAGTTATCGTAAAAAGAAAATTTTGGGGACTAGGGGATTCATCCTGGATCTACTACAGGCAAGTGACTCTAAGCTCCCATTAACATTCTAAAGTAATAAGTGCTGACATTTGTTTCTATCCTGAACTCTTCAAAACCTGAAGTCATTTATTTCACTTAATATTTTCTGATACGTTGGACAAATTCTTAGCTAATAACTCTAATCAACAGATAACAGTTACAATATTTTTCTCATAAATTTGTCACCATTACAAAAACAACAGCATTAGAATGGCACAGTTTGACAATTGTAAAGTATCTCTGTTGTGGTTAAACTTTATTTTTAGTCTGAATTTCTTTCTAGCCAATTTGATTTTCATTTTCCTTTCCGAGCATTAAAGCTCTAAAATTAATTTCCTCTTTTTTTTTCTAAATCAGAGCAAAAATCAATTAATTGCTACCCATCTTTGAAGCCGGAACTATTCTACCCATGATCTCTTTAAAACCTCCAAGTAGGTATATGGAATTAACTTTTTCGCGCTTAACTCTTAAATAATAGCCATTTTACTTACGTCTCTTCGAGTCTTTTCCGTTTCAACACGACAAAATGACTTTTGAAATTCTCTGTTTTATGAATTTCGGTTAAATAAACAATCGCAAGAAGTATAAACAAACAAAACTGGTTATAATATCGACAAGACGATTTTCAGCTAATGAGGGATTTTACGGTCGACTGATACATAAGCTTACCTGTTCTCGTATCCGTTGATTTACTAAAAACAACTCTTTTCTTATCTTTTCCTTTTTCTTCTCACTAATATATTTTAGAGCTTGCATGGCAACGGTAAGAAAAGAGATCGCGGCTTTCTGAGATAGATAAATTATGAATGACTATCTCCTAAACTAATTATTTTGCACTGCGCGCATCAATGTTATTTTTCACAACCACTGGGATTTCGGAGCGAGACAATGATAGTTTGACGATGAAAGCAGCTGCTTCGCGGCAACTAATTAAACTCGGATAACTTGCTCAAAACAATAACAATCAGTTCATTAGTTATCGCGGCAGCTGCATTAAATAAAACTAACCTGGTATAATTCAGAAGGTGTCTCGTGAGATGGCGGGAGCGGGGGTAAACCAGGCAAGCCACGGGTCTGCGAACAACTGAACACTCCGTTGTCGGCGTACTGAAATTAAAGTCATAAAAACACTCAGACAACACTTGAACACAACTCAGAAATTTAAAATGGCTACTCTGCAGTGCAATCTGTCATTTATACTTGCCTTCACACGCTGCATCTTGAGGGTTGCTAGCTCACTTGAGGATCGAAGATGTTATCGCGAAGTTTAACAAATTCAATTCTCCTACTTTGTTTAACCGCAATGCAGGCAACTGAGCAAACAGCTCTTGATCACCATATTTCAGAAATTTCTTACATCTCGGACTGAGGCCTGGAGGGTTAAATGATTAGTTATAGGGATGAAAAGCCAAGAAATACAGCAAGTTGTATATTCCTTGGCTCTCTTGCAAGACACTTTTCTTAATTTTCATCCGGGACTCGCAGTTACCATGTTTACCCATTGTCTTCGTCACGTTGCTACGGTCCCGCGGGAACGCGCGCAACTCAAAATTTCGCGAATATCGTAACTCACTCTTTGGCTTCAATTAATCCCTGAAAACTACTCCTTTAATTAATTAATTCGCGGAATTTTGAAGGATTCCAACGGGATAAAGAGCGCACTTTTCTTTTCTGAATTTATGGTTAAAACCGACATTTTTATGAGGAAGTGTTTAATTTGCACCTGATCAATTATTGATCATAATGCGTCAAAGTGCCGTCAAAAAGAAACAGCCAATCGCCTTCAAATTCATTGTATTTCTTCACAACAAAAAATACTCTTTAAAGGCTGGAAAGGACTGAATGAAGTGAACGCACGAAATCCATATGTCTGCTCTCACTTAGATGCGAGTTCTGAGAAACCAATGAACACAAGAGAATTTTTATTTTCCGGCTGCAAAAAACGTTTTTAAATATCCCAAAAACAAATTAAATAACGAAATGCCTCGTATTTCTCAGTTTCAGCTGCTCAAACCAATACAGTTTACGTTAATAACAAATTGGCTCAACGATTTTGGCGCGAAATTAACAATTGATCCCGAACTGCCAGTGGTTATTGACCGTCCACGGAGCTTATGTGTACAAATAACTTAACTGGAACAAAAACATTCCACTTATACACTCCTAATCAAGCTAAACAGTCCCATAGGACCCAGAATAACGATAAGGACGCCATAACAACTAGAATAAACAAAGACACTTTTATGCTAATCAATCAGTGATCGGTCGAAAACTCAAACGGAAAACACTTTAGGCACCGCATGCGATAACTGTTTCGCCGACTTCGGGACCATAATGGCAGCTCTTGAAGTCATTCCAGAAGGTATGTCCTTTGTTTTTCAATTCAATAATCATTTATTAACGAAGCATTTCACGCTGCTTTAAATGAAATTTAAAAGCC
The DNA here is from genome assembly GCF_964199315.1 of Orbicella franksi. Lineage (NCBI taxonomy): Eukaryota > Metazoa > Cnidaria > Anthozoa > Scleractinia > Merulinidae > Orbicella > Orbicella franksi. The sequence goes on along the minus strand of NC_138150.1, from coordinate 19,523,572 downwards.
GTGGAAGTCAGTGGAAGGTACTTTTAACTTCTAGCTCGATCGCCGAACACTGACAACTGGCATAACTGTAATTTAACAAAAAGGTGGTATATTGATTTCATTTCTGTCTCAGTATTATAGAAATTTAGGCCGAGCTATTAGGTTTTTACGTTTTTGGCCGACTTAGAACACTGCCAGAGCCAGACAAACCACAATTCTCAAACAATTCAAATTATTGCTCATTCAAAGTCTCGAAAGCCACCGGTTGCCAGATCCAATGAAACCAACTAACATCTGCAAGTTCGGTAGCACTTTCGTGTAAAAATTGAGTAGAATTAAAATACAGCTTGTAAAAACCAAGCATTTTGATATATTGAGCTGGACCATTTTTGATTTGCATTACTTTATGGGATGGAAAGAGCTAGCGGAGCCTAAGTCGAATATTCAGTCCTTTATCATGTTACTTCTTACTTAGTGGGTTGTCCAGTTGTCCCAAAATCTTCTACCACACTTTTACAATCAGTTTTGTAATGGCCAGGGTAGTTCAGCTGATTTTGACGCACTAACGAGACGAGAGCATTGAAGACGATTTTTTAACTGATTTCATTATCACTCCCACTCAGCAACAGATCAAACTACGGTATTAAAACGTCAGAATTGAAATCAGATGGACACCTCGATAACGAATCTGAAAAAATCAATATACGCACTTTTCTCATTAAAATAGCAAAACACATTAGGCACCCTCAATTGTGTTTTTTCTTAACTTTATCTCCGCTCTATCATAAAATTCATCAAAATGGTGTTATTTCTTTTCAATATGTCGGACTAATTCATTTTTAATGGACCTAAGTGAAAATAAGAGATAAAAATATTGAGTACCATCCGTGCGGTTATCATATAATCACCTACTTAACTTCCAATGACTTTCTCTTATCACAATACCTAGTCGTACCTTTTTAGCTCGCTTCGCTAGCATATCAGGCTGCGGGCTTGGCCAGTCGAGAACCTTGTTTCGCGAGACCCGGCCGAGCCGGACTATCCTATACCATAGCATGCCGCCGAAAGGTACCGCCAAAAATGTGCAATTAGGCCTTTTCCGAACCTAAATTTAGCCACAAATCTGTCTATATCAGGTCAGAGACTTCGTAGCGTGAGCTTAAATTAAGAGGACTGCATTAGGACAGAAGACAAGGCTTCTGATTGGCTATTTAAATTGCGAATGTAGAACGATTGAGACACATGTGGATTAAACGTTATTCTGCTTTAGTGGTACGGAAACAAATGTTAAAAATTGTGACTCTACAGTCTGTTTCAAGTTTCTACTGATTTAACTCTTTCGCTTCTTGTTACCTTTGTGGTTTGTACCACATTGAGTTATTTGAGTTACTTCAATGGGTCTCAATTTAGCGGATGGTTTTGTACGTCCGTAACCTGATGAACAATGCGACGTGTGCATCTTATAAAGATTAAGAAGCCCGATAGATCGGAAACGATTTTCTTGTTTTATAATTTCCAAGCCCTTAGTGTTTATGTTGCCGCGTTCTAAGTATTTCTGTTTAAACATATTTGACACGCGATGCGGAGTTTGCTAGCTATAAGCAGCCGTCACTGCTACAAATTAACTCAAGACATGCGGATAAGAATGTCAAATTAAAACGACTAAAAGTAGACAGACCCAGATACAATCAGTTGTCTTTGCAGTTTCTGACAGGCGTGGTTTCTCCAAAATTCTTTACTCCTTACTGCAAATAAACTTTTAATTACTACTTTAGACAGCACAATTGACATTTGTTTCTACCATAAATAAAGTTATGTTTGATAGACCGGAATGCAAGATTAGTGAAATGAGATTCTGGATGGGGTTTAATGACGCGATCTGAAACTGATAGCTGAGATCTGGAATTTGAAATCTGAGAACAGGAAGCTGAGAAATGCGCTGGAATTTTAACTTGATTTTAACTGATCCAGCAACCTATATCCAGACCCCGTGAAAAGAGTGAAATTTTGTTCGTGATGAAAAAAATTTATACTTTTTCAGTGTGTCAAAATATGAATTCCGTTTGCTCCGTGAAGTCTGCAAAGTGTAGAGATTCAAATGCCGGAAAAACATACATGTATAATTTCATCTGTTTCTGTTTGGCTTCTATTACGCCATGCGTTGCTAGGTTACAAAGCCGAATGAAAACAGACGGTGACACAAAAGCGCAGTTGATGATTCCCCCACTGCGCTCTGAGTTAATTGATTAATCTATAATGATACATTGTTAATTTCTACTTGTTTTTGCTGTAGAAATCTTTTCTAAACCGAGAATGCGTCAACCAGGACGAGGTTCCAGCTTGTATCAGCTCAGTATAAGCAGAGCACCCGAACTTCGTTGTGTCAACAGCCCAGTGAAATCATGCGGTGTCTGCGAGGACTGTTGTTTAGGCGCGAAGTTGAATCACACCAAGGAATGGTTTTGTCGTTGTGGTGAACCAGTCAAAAGGAAGTACATTCTGGGGCTTGTTCAGCGTTTTGACTCTATGGATTTGCTTGAATATGTCACATCTCTGCTTCAATCTTTTCAGTACAAAGATTTCACGTACATGCGGTCGCGGAGCAAACCGAGTTTGATCGTGGACACTTCCAGTCCGCCAACAAACCACGCGTTGAACGAAGATGAATTATTACAGACTATTGACGATTACCTGGAGTGGTTTTCAGGGAGTACTTATTGGTCAAAAGCAAATTATTTATTGGGTTTAATGCAGTTGTGTGATACACATCTTCTACATATTTTGGCAACCAAGACTAGAGCAATGTGCGAAAGGGAACGAAGAAGGCAAAGAGCGGTGGACGATGGGTTAATCGATAGAGGTTTGTATCTGTTTATTTTCTCAATAACATAAAGCAAATAGCTTGTCTGGTTTAATTATTTTGGAGCGTTTTCGTAGAAATTGAGGTTCAACCTCTTCTTCTTCATTTTGATCGATGATTGCGTGACAGATGCGTGACATAGCCTCCCAATGATGTCATTTGAGACGCCTTGATGACGTCATGTTAAAGGTAGAGACTTGTCCAACATGCTTTATAAATTGCAAATTTCAACAAACATTAGGTTTTATACTGTCATAACAGACAACTGATCACATGTCATGTGTGTTGTGATTGGTGGATTTTCTTGGCTGTCATTATAATAATTACCATTTTGCCTTCCAATAGCACATGAACATAGAAAATCCAAATGGAACTAGCGATTGCATTTTTGGCTGTCATCATTCTTAATCACGAGGTCTCTTCTCTTTTTGTAGAGGATGACGAGTACATGTCTTTGCACAGCTACGTGTCCGGGAGTGATGACCCTGTCGTAGCCAAGACAGAAAGTAACAAATCACCAGCCCCAGAATCAACGGCAAGCCAATCTGGATCTTCAGGCATTCACGACACTCATTCAGCAGAAATTCACTCAATCATCAGTGAAGAGCTTGAATTTAGTCGGTCCAAATCCCCAGGAGATTTAAGTACAACAAAATCACAATCTCACAGGAGCACACATTCTGCAGACATGCTTGGCTCTGACCTCCGATCTCAAGCCTCAGCAGGATATGTTGGAAGTCCTGTTTCTCAGTGTCGTTCTAGGTCTATACCACCCTCTAGGCAGTCTTCAAGAAGGCCTGCAAATGAAATGACAGATTTTGAAAGGGAATTCTTCTCCGAAGATTATATGTCGGGTGATGAAGAGGACAATGAGAATTTCATCAGTTCTTTGACTCAAAATGACTCTTTCATGCCTGATTATTTAGGTTCTGGAAAATATAAGGACTTTTTAAGGTGTTTACCAGTTCATCTATCCAAGCGGATTCTAGGAATGTTGGACAAGAGTAGCTTGACAAACTGTTTGTGTCTAAGTAAACATTGGAGAGTTCTTGCTGAGGAAGTTAAACAAGATTACATGGTGCACCAGCTGATGACAGAAGAGATCATGCTTATGCAGGTCAGTTTTATCAACTGGGTTTTATAGTTGACCTGAACCCTCACATAGTTAACCCATGATGTGGAAACCTGTTACACTAGACTATGTACTTGGAAACAGCTGTTAAATCAATATAAACAGCTGATAATATCTGCAAGTGAAATTTTTCTTTAAGGTTCCCAGTCTCGTAGATAAACCAATCTTAATTTCTGGTCTAGTGAAACTGTTAGTAGCCACTTGTTTCCAACCTGTATTCAAATACTTCATCTTCATTTGGCCTGGAATTCTACATGCTATTATCAAATTTGCTTGAGTTCCATTCACTTAAATGGCAATTAAGTTTGCATGTTATTAGTTAATACATTTTTGATATTTGTCACTCTAGTCAATGCAGGTTTTCTTGTTTAGTTTGGAGTGTATTGAATAGCATAATATGTGAAGCAATCTGTAGCACTGAAATGGCTGGCTTTCTGGGCAACTTGTGATCACTTTGAAAGTAAGCCTATATGCTGTCAGTTTTGATGACCACCTTATGCGAATGATAAACTTGAAAATGGCCGGCATATACATTCCATTCAGTTTTCATGGTTTGTCATTTGACATAGGTCTGTTATCACTGTTGCCATTTGTAGGTCTTTATAACCTTAAGTCAAGAGTTTTATGAACAGGGCTTTCTTAGACAGTTGTGCAATGAGGACATTCAGGACTCTTGTAACTTTTTATTGAGCATAAACCCTGCCTGTAATTTTATCTTGTTTATCTTGGTACACTTTATTTATGTCTTTGGGACAATTTTTACTGCAAACAGTTAAGTCCCCTTTCAGTGGTGGCTGATTCCTTATAAAAGGAGAGTCACACCACCCCCTTTAAATTCCTTAAATTCCTCAAATTCCATGAATTATTTCAAACAACCTATTTTTTTTACAATCTAGATATATTTCTGTATTAGCTCTGAAAATTACATGTACATTCTTATGGGGTTAATATTGCTAATGTTTCTTTCATAGTAAAATGTGCAAAAACTCGCCAAATTTGCCTCCAGTACTACCTTAAATGTATCAACATTCAAAAATAAGCAGTATCAAAGGTCAGTCACTCAAAGATCAGACTCTGACTGTGTTGTCTGATTTCTATTCAGGGAGCATCAGCCAAGGGTATGAACCCAAGATATGCTAAGATTGTGCCTGTTCATGTTCCTCTGGATCTCGATGAGAACACCAAAGAAGTTCTCAACCTTGGTTACAAAGCACGTAAAGATGTGAAAAGTCAAAATCTAAAGGAATGCTATGAAGGAATTGCTATCAAGGAAATCAGAATGGAGGAGAGGAACATCTACTGTGGTGCATATAATGTGCTGGTTCTTCAGGACATGTGGGTAGCTTTATTTCACTTAGAAGAAATAATTAAATGTATCACATTCAAACATTTTGACAGAAATGCTCTTTGAGTGTTACGCATCAGAACACTGTTGAAATATGAATTTTAATGCATGTATCATTCTTGTAGATCCCATAGTTACATGTATGCTCTTGTATTATTCATTGACTGTAGCTATTGTCACTCCAGTTTTCCTCTACAGTTAAACTAGGGTATCCCTGATAGTAATATGCTCACAAATTCTCTTTTCCTTATATTAGAATGATGTGGTAGTCATAAAGTGAAATAATTTTGCTAAATCCTTGAGCAGTTAAAACTAAAATTAAGATTGATTTAGCAGGTCAGGTAACTTGGAATGCTAAGAAAGAGTTCATAACTTGTTCATCAATCAGTTATTGGGCATTTGTGGGATGCCGTTATTGTAACATTGGCTGACAAAAAGATGTTAGTATTGATCCATCAAAGAAGAAGTGGTGAAAAAAGTCTGAAAAATATTGCCAGCCACCCTAAGTCAGGTCATGAATTTTGCTTGAATCAAAATAAACATGAAATATTAATTGAAACATATGTAATCAATTTCTGTTGGGAATGCCCTTGTGTGGGGGGGGGGGGGAGGGGGGAGGGGGGGAGAGAAACTCCTATATAAAAAGGACAGGGGTGCTTGTTGGAAATTTTGAAAAGAACCCCTAAGAGGTACCAAGATCCTGTTTTGTGGGTGTGGCTTGAAATGTTTTTCACCCCTAACAGCTACCAATTCTAAGGCAACACATTATCTCCTGTCATATTTTTTTGGGCTCAATACCCTAAAAGGTGTCGCAAAGCTCCTGCTGTGAACCTTTTGAGGCTGAACACCCTATGAGGTACCAAAACTGCTTAACCCCTAAGAGGTGTAACGAGCTCCCCCGTCCTTTTTATAGGGGAGCATCAAAAAGTTTGAAACTAACCAAAATACATTTTGTATCTGGTTTCATTAACTAATTAGAATGCCATGAGAATCTGTTATTACTATCCAGTAGTTCTAACACGGTAAATACACTTTGCAGAGAGGACCCTAACCGATGTGCAAGCTATAATGGAGGGCGACTGGTTGTGTCTGGATCATATGACAGACGAGTTCGACTTATAGATGCTTCCACAGGCAAGTGTGACAGGACTATTCAAGGCCATGCAGGATCTATTCGCTGTGTTTATGTTTCAGAAGAGAGAGGAGTAGTATTGAGTGGTGGCTATGACACTTCAATAAGGTATATGTAAATGTCCAATAGGTATTAAATACTGTATGCAAGAAAATTGTTTGAAGTTTTTGAACTTGTAGCCTAGGTGTGTCCTTGCAAACATCATAACTGATTAATGACTGAGTGACTGAACAACTGACTGACTGACTGACTGACTGACTGACTGACTGACTGACTGAACAACTGACTGACTGACTGACTAATGGACTGACTGACTGAACAACTGACTGAATGACTGACTGTCTGACTAACTGAATGAATAACCAACCAACTGACCGATTGACTGACCAGTGGACTGACAGACTGACTGACTGACCGATCGACTGGCTGGAGGGTCATTTAAGTGAATAAATCAATCTTGCATTGTTTATATTTAGTAATCTCGGTTTCTTTTCTTAGATGCTGGGATATAGGCAGAGGAAATTGCAAGTGCATATTCAGAGGGTAAGTCAAGTTAAACTTGTCAACAAAATCTGTAGTTCAATAGTGCTAAACTAACTTTTGAAGATTGCCTTTATTTGTGTACATGTAATATAAACAATAGCCATGTGGTTTTATTTCATTTAACTATCAGATAAACTTATCAGATATCCACATGATAACTTATTATAATCACATTTTGAATTTTTTCCAGGCACCGGGCCACTGTTCTGTGCATTGCTCTTCATGGAAATCACCTGGCTTCTGGGTCCAGGGATAAAAGTGTTAAAGGTAAGTGAAGGTTATGTAATTCCGTCTTCCTTGCGTTGTTATGAAACAGTTCCATCTACCTATCTATCTTTTCTTTTGTTAAGATTCAAGGAATATGAAGACGGTAAAGTACTTCATGTTTGTCTTTAATCACAGTTACTAGCTTGTATTTGATTAAGGTACCCTTGCTATTCCGTATAATTTATGTGAAAATTATTAAGCAAAAAGTAATTAACCTCTTGGTTTCCATTCTAACTACACGCACTTGGCAATGTTTTACATGACTTATTCTCTATCTTGTTTGAACACAACTTGGGCAAGAAACCTGAAAGGAACCTTCTTAAAATTGAGGCTTCCAATTGGCCATTTGCGAGTTAACTTGTGCCTCTGCTTTAAAACGAGTCTTCAAAACCTTTGTTGTAAAAATAAGTTTGATTTGCATGAAAATGAACTCCTAGGTGGAACTCGTTTTCATATGAATTGTTTTGCTCTTAGACTTGTTTTGACATAGAGGCAAAAGGCAACTCGGAAATGGCCAATTTTCTTTGACTTCAACTTTTTCACTTGGCGTAGACTATCCTTAGTTTGTCAACTGAAGAAATTCCTTTCACCCTCTCTCTGGAGAAAGCCTCTAACAAGTAAGTTAAGCTGCATAAAAGAGACTTGTTTTCTTAAAAATTCTTCTTTTAATATAGTGTGGAACTTTGCTACTGGCAAGTGCCGGCGGACCTTTCGTCATAGACACGTGGTACAAACTGTTCATGTAAGTAGCATTGTGGGGTCTGTTTGCTTTCTTTTCTTTTCTTTTCTTTTTTTTTTTTTTTGAAATTTTGGATTTTTACTTATAGAAATATTTCCTAGCAACCGATAATTGTCGTGACTGAGCACAATTCTTAATTATTGCAGGCAAATCCTACTTGCGCAAAGCACACAAGATCTAATCTTTGGTGAAGCATGTGCTGTTATTGACAAATCGTTCATTCTCGTTTTATGCAGCGTTTTTGATTTTTTTTGTCGAATCGGAAAGTTGCTCAAACATACATGTACCGATTGTAAGCTCCGCCTGGGCACCTCTTGAAGCTTACAGACTCTATTGGTATCCCTTATGCTATCTTAGGTATTTCTTGACCATTCTATGGCAGGCTGGCAGTTCTAAAATTTCCCTAGAAATATATCTTTTGACCAAAAAATGAGCTGACTTAAAAGTTACCCCAGCCGATTGTTTAATAACTCTTCAGTTTTCCAAGGTTTAACTGCATTGTAACACATGCAAACAGCCATTTGCTAAACGGTTTTCTACCTTCCTTTTTTCTTGTAGGTTTCCGACACTCTAGTTGTTAGCGGATGCGAAGGTGGAAAAGTGAAAGTGTGGGACATAGAACAGGCGTCTTTACTCAAGGTAAAATAACAATGAGAGATCGATATGAAGACATGATTGATCATCACAGTTATGCACACCGCTTAAGCAGTTGAGAAATTAAAACCTGAAAAAAACTTCAGGCCTGAACGGGATTCGAACCCCTCTGCGACACCAGTGCAGTGCTTAACTAGTGAGCTATCAAGGCGATTGGGAGCTGGGACTCGTTTCTCGAAAGCCCCGGAAACTTTTCGCGCACCCAAAGCTATTTTTAATTGGTCTGTATCTAAAAACAGAGAAGTGTATACGCCTGAAACTTTTTGTATGAAGGGAATCTCTGTTCATATTAAGAATATGTGAATTAAACAGCTCTGTAATCATAAGGTTTGAGATTTCGCCATGGCTTTCCGGGTGCGAAAACTTTTCGGGACCTTGGAGAAACAAGTCACTGGTCACGTTGTGAGTTCGTAAAATACCCGTAGATGACGAAGAATTCGGCAAGAGAGGATGAGGAGTGAGAGAGTTCATCCTCCACATAAGGCTTATTCACAGCGTAATCCCTCTAAAGCTATTTTTAGATCACTCCCGGTTTCAGAAATTCCCAGAACGGTCTAGAAGCAGCCAATCCGGTGACGTGGATTTCGCTCACGTGGACAGTCTAAGCAGCTTAAGTTCATTCCTCACATTTGCATTGCGCATCCTTACTGCGCATAATTTATGGCGTCATAAGCGCGTGCTTGTGCACGCGCATATTGAAAACATGACGGATTTGCCTTGATATTGAGCTCTGTCAGTTGAAAAATGGCTCTAGCTCACCAACGAGCATGGGCACCCCAATTTTTTTTCCAGTCGTTGTAATCAACTAATCATAAGCTTTGCGTGAGAAAAGACTGATCTAATTTCTATTGCTGAAAATTGAATAAATAAGAAAAATAGCAGATACACTGTGGTCTTTTCTATTTTGCAGTCGGTAACCACATTAAGAAATTTGGTTCAAATTTTTAATCAGGGATTTAGCTTTCTGTCTGAATCAAACTTAGACGTTTATTTGTGTCCGACACAATGTATTGACTGTAGTTTAATGCGTGTTCTTATGAGTCCGGGCTTACAAAGATGTTACAATTACTGGGAATGCGTTCTCATAATAAGCATTAAATAATGCCAAAATGGGGCATTTTCAATGCCTCACTGCTCCTTAATGAGCATGGGCACCCCCCTTTTTATTTCAAAATTGAAGTTATCACATGACAAATATTCAGTGGACAACGTTTGAACAAAAATCTATTGTCACTTTTATTTCAGAGGAATTACCTTAACACGCGTTTTCATTCTTCACGAAACAATTCAGGCAATGTGTGTGATAACATTACCCTCAGAAGAATTGGGAACCACGTGTAAAAAATAACTTGAGGGATAAGGTCTATATGGGAGATTAACTCTCTCCCCTTCATCCTCTCCCTTCATCCCTTACTTTTTCTGTTGTTGAAATGTTTTACTCTAAAGAAACAAACTAAGATAGTTACGTCAGTTGTAATTGCGGTGAAACTTCCAACTTCCTTTGGGTTTTGATCAACTTATTGGTATTTACGAACGCAAAACGCGCGCACATGTCTCTGACGGAAAGCGCGGGAAATGTCACTAAGCAATTCATTGTAGTTTTGCACCTGAATGGCCAAAAAGAAAGAAACGTGATGTAACGTGACTTTAAAACAACTAATACTGCTACAGTAAGTAGATGCTAAACCAAACCTTATACAACGGGGATTTATTGCAGAAAGTGACCGAGATATTTCTGTATTCCACGACTTTTACTAACTTATGTTTGATTGGATTTTGTTTCCAGTCCCTTGACGGTCATCACGGAGCAATCACGTGCGTGACGTTTGACGAGTATCACATTATCACTGGCAGTTTAGATTGCTACGCTATGGCATGGAGCTCTATTGGAAAACACAAAAAATGCCTGCAGGCATTTAGACACCCGAAGTATGTTAATTCTTACTTTTGTTTTTTTTTTTGTTTTTTTTGTTTCGTTCGCTCGTCACGCAATAGACTGTTCACAGCTTCTCTGTTAACGCACGCGAAAGAAAAAACGAGCGAAGCGAGTGCGAAGCACGCAGGGGTGTCCAGAGGGTGGGCTATTTATCTCGGTACCCGCCCCCTACCCAGTCAAGTCTTCCGTTTTGCGCTGGCGTCCAGGTCTCTTGGGATTTTATCCGCGCGTTCAACGATCGAATAAAAATACGAGAAAATAGAGGGCTGTGAACAGTCTAGTCACGCAATATTTCCTTTCCCACCTCGGAGGGGAACTACTAAGGGGGAGGAGGGGGAGACTACTAACCATTAGACCTCCGCGTCTCTCACATTTCCCTCGTTTTGTTGTCTCAAGTTTTAAACGGAGAATCTTTGGTACCGTATGAGGCCCCATTAGGGAGAGCGGAGTCTGGGTATCCTACATTCCGTTAATTTTTGGCCAAAATATCCCTTTTCCATTGATTCCAATTGCAAAATAAATGATTTTCCAACTCGATATCCCGGTTTATCTGATCTAAATATCCATATCCCATTAATTTTCCTCACAAATATCTTGTATCTCGTTTTTTTTTTTTACCAAAATGTCCCATATCCCGAAAACTCCTAATAGGGCCTCTGTCCTGTATTAAAGACTTCACTAAACACCCTACTCTATTTCCGACGCAGGAGGTAAACTGAGCGCTTCAACGTTGGTTTTACGTTTTTTCAACAAAAGTTCTCAATTTAGATGTTCAATTTTTTTAATCTGTCCTTTTCAGGGAAGTTCTATGCCTGGAGTTTCTTTACTGTCGAGTTGTAACTGGCTCCGCGGACGGAAAGGTTAGACTTCAAATCTTGTTGGTCTTCAAACATTAGATCGCTTTTATATCGCGGTGCTTGTATTAAGATTTACGCTGGATTTTTTCCTTATTATTATTTTCCTTTTTTTGTGTTTCAGCTACGCATCTGGAATCTTTTAAACGGTGACTGTCTGCGAATTATTCGTGGAAACAGTAAAAATGACCCCATTACAACAATCAGAGCGTCAGGGGATAGGTAAGTTGTTGTCAGCTCCAATAATGATCGATTTTTCTCCGTGGCTCAAGCTCCGTCCACACTACGCCGGAGAAATTTGAAAACGGTGTTTTCACTTTGAAAACACATCAAATGTTTTCCGTCCACATCACACTGGAGAAATTTGAAAAGGTGTTTTCACTTAGAAAACGCATCAAATGTTTTCCGTCCACACTACGTTGAAAAAATTTGAAAACGCAACAATCACCGGTCATTTGGGATTTCTGTTTGAGGAAAATCCCGGCAGAGAAATCACTTGATTATCGTGACGTCATCGTTTTCGAAAAGCTCCGTTTTAGAAATGTCTTCCGTCCACACGAAAACACAAAGCCGGCGTTTTCAATTTCCTCCGGTTTGAAGAGCGTTTACGAAAAGCTCCGTTTTCGTGACGGATTAGTGTGGACGGAAGGCCTAACTGTAGAAATAAAGCTGCGTTTTCGTGACGGATTAGTGTGGACGGAAGGCCTAACCGTAGAAATAAAGCTGCGTTTTCGTGACGGATTAGTGTGGACGGAAGGCCTAACCGTAGAAATAAAGCTGCGTTTTCGTGACGGATTAGTGTGGACGGAAGGCCTAACCGTAGAAATAAAGCTGCGTTTTCGTGACGGATTAGTGTGGACGGAAGGCCTAACCGTAGAAATAAAGCTGCGTTTTCGTGACGGATTAGTGTGGACGGAAGGCCTAACCGTAGAAATACAGCTGCGTTTTCGTGACGGATTAGTGTGGACGGAAGGCCTAACCGTAGAAATACAGCTGCGTTTTCGTGACGGATTAGTGTGGACGGAAGGCCTAACCGCAGAAATACAGCTGCGTTTTCGTGACGGATTAGTGTGGACGGAAGGCCTAACCGTAGAAATAAAGCTGCGTTTTCGTGACGGATTAGTGTGGACGGAAGGCCTAACCGCAGAAATACAGCTGCGTTTTCAAATTTCTCTGGGGTAGTATGGACGGCGCCTCAGGCATATGCGCTTAAATTCTCCCCGTTAGTACTATAAGAACGCACTACCTTCAGTAAGGAGAAGCTGTATTAAACATCACAGGCTTAAGACATCGGCAGAGTAGGAAAACTTCGTAGTTCTCGTGCTATTTTTGGATTGGCCTGAAAAGAATCGAACATTATTTGTGGACGTCCACGACTGATTCTCGTGTGTTCGGTGTCTTTTTCAAATGCGTTCTTGTTTTGAACTTCTTACCAAAGTATTTTTTTTCTCATCCATACTTTTTGTTTTTAAATCTTTTTCAGGATGATTGTCAACACATTAAGCAATCTTCTGATTTTCAACTTCGAGGCAGTCCAGTGGGATTTTAACTTAGAACCCGAGCGACCGGAAGGACTGGGTAACCTCAACATCTACGCCAAGACTCCACCTCGCAGACTGGCGCGTTCCCACGTGCGTGCGCACAAGCTGATGCGCGCTGACACTAGAGACAGTCTGCCTTCCCGGCCTCCTTCACGGGTGAAAACACCTACAGCTTGTGACCTCAACGTAACTTTAGCTCCACCAAACAGCCTGCCCCTAAGGATCTCAAGCGCGCCTCCACGAATTAAGCACCAAGAGAGTACCATAAACAGCATGAATGCACATGTGCAAAGGATTTTAAAAGCTCACAAAGAGCAAAAGACTCGTCCCCAGTCTTCGCCGGCTCTGACTTCTTCCTGTAAGTCACGTGGTTTGACAGAATATGATATACCCCCGACAGATGTCGATGGAGATCTTAGAGCAAGTATGATTATCACGAAAGTCACACGCTCACCTCCTAAACCGCCATCGTTCCCAGAGAACAGACGTTCTCAGGTTATAACGCGTAGTCGCTCAGCGCCCGCGTATCGCACGCAGGTTCTACCGCCAGGCAAACGCGGTTGGACTACGTCTGCGACTGAGCCGCTAAAAGCGCCGGAGAATAAGATCATGATGAGCGCACAACAAGCGCGGGAAAAAATCGCCACAATGCGACCGCGCAGTGCGCAGGTACAGTCAACGAAAGAGTCGATTTCAGTCAATCCGGTCAAAAGCTTGTCATGCTTAAATTTGAAGACTTACAGCAGTCAGTTGCAGTTTGAACAGAGCTTACAGCAGGGATCCTTGCGTGACAGGGGAGGACGCGTCACATCGAAAGGCACTCATCGACCAAAATCTTGCATTCCTTGTGTACGGTAACACAATACACTTTACTGTCCTGGAAAAATCAGAATCTTGACTCGCCTCAATCAGCTAGAAACTAAACTTCCTGCTCACTTCTGTAAGAGCTGTCGACGAGACGAGGACAGAAGCGAGGCGAAGAGAATTCAACATGTTACTTCTAATATTCTTGCTTTGACAAGCAAACGCTTAAGTACTGATCCAGAGGTTCGAAGAAGACGCAGGCCCGCACGCCGCAGTTTCTGTTTTTATTTTTGTATCGAGTTGACAAGAACGTTGAAACGTTAGCAATAAAAATTATTTTATTTTATTTGATGGAGGGACTTATTTTAAGACGGGGGAGTCTCAAAACTCCGGGTGATGATTGGTATTATTTCAAACCCTAGGATTACGGTAAAAATATTAATTGGTAGGGCATTGGAACCTTCCCGAGCGACGACCCGTAATGGCGAGTTTCTCAAACTATACGTGAAACCTCGTAGGCGATAGTGACCAATGTTACCCTTTCCTTTTGATTTGTGTCCATTGCCGTCAACCACCAATAAACAGAAACTCCATAAAACATGCTGATGTAAACAATTTTATTATCAGCAAGGAAATGGTTCAAGATTCGGATTGGCTTCCTGAGTGGTCCAGATTTTACAATACGGACTACTAAGATGGACCGCTTACTGATTAGTTTCGGCGAGTTTTTCTCAGAAAATTCTCAAAACATTTCTTCCTACATGTCTGGAGGATAATTTTCAACTAAACGTCCACGTAAACGTCCTGAAAACACCAATATATGCTTACCTTCAGTGCGTGCGTTTGCGAAGAATGGATGCATGAATTTATTCAAAAAAAGTCCCATTAAAATAATGGTTGGTTGAACTATATTTTTGATTACTGATTTTGATCAAATTCGAACCCCGAACCGCTCGCTCGTAAAACACCCAACCTATTTCGGACTAAGCCACTAGGATTTCAAAACTTAGCTTATTCTCTTGCACATTTCTGGAGAAAAGAGGCAAGCTCACGATCACAATCTTTCTTGGCTCTCACTGAAACATCCGAACGAGTGGGTGGGTTCAGGCGTATGTACGTACTTTTCTGTATTCTTGATAGGGGTATGTTGGCTGAATCTTGAAACCGTCAAGAAATACGACAATCTCTGTTAACGACAAACCTTTAAATTTTGTCCTGAACTTAATCTACAGAATATTGATTTTAAGCTTGCAAACTTACAGATTACGACTATACCATTAAGTAATCATGTCAGATGGAAGAGGACTCTGTTCCTAACCGAGCGGTTTCCATTTTCAAAGACGTCAAATCTTAAGAGGCAGCGTGGCTGAGTGGTTTAGGGCGCTGGTGTTGTAATTCGGAGGTTCCGGGTTCAAGGCCTCCACCCTGCCACCAGCGGGATTTGTTTCTCGGTAGTCCCGAGTTCAAATCCTCGGTCACGCTTTTGAATACCGGTAGCCAACTGGTCTGCCTAATTCCAGTTGGGATTTTTAACTATGTTACGTTCATTTGAAATGTTTGTTTTCTTCGTTTCAGTGACATGCCTGTAAACTAGCTAAGTGCATGACCACTAAAATAAGATTTACATTTTTTTGTCTCCTTTTAAATGTTCGCGCGATTTCTATTTCCTTTTCGTAGCGTTTTTCTTTTGTTTATTTATTAACCACAACTTAGTTAGAGTACATAACTTGAACTTCTTACTTTAATATGAGCAAGACCTGCGCGCATTGTTCATTGTTTTTCAAACATGCTTATTACATCATATCTATGGTATGTTGTTTTTCTGTTTGCTGGATTTCTAAACTTCCAGATGTCAGTTGACAACGACCTGCCGAAAAATACGCTTTATTTTGGACTAAAATCCATTCCTTGGGTACTTTCAATCCGATCAAAATTCCGGTTTGCATCTCCAGAAATTTCCAGAGGGGAATATGGGACATTCTCGCAATTTGTGGAATAGAGGACGACCTTGCGAGGTATAACGTTTGGTTTCCATCACGGAATTTGCAGAATTTTTAGCTGAATAGTTTTGGAAATTTAACAATTTTCGGATTTTTCAGAAACTTTCCGAGAAGATTTTTCAACAAAAAATTTTTGGTCGAATGAAAAGCAACCCATATCTCACAACAACGTGGAATTATTTTCTGTGAACACTTTCGAAATATTTGTTGATGTTGCAATGGTGGCAAAATTTTCTTGCCACTGATAAGGACAGCGAAATTAGCAGGACATAGAAATTGACTAACTGCAATTTAAGTCTGTTTCTAAGAGAGTAAGTGAAAAACTAGTTAGTTATCACTATGCACTGAACATTATACCATGCAATTGTAATATGAGCTATTTACATTATCAAGAGACTATGTCTATACGCCAACGTTTGTTTTTGTTGAATACCCAGGACTTGCAAGATTGGTAACTACTTGCTCTTGCAGCAAGGCACCATTGAAGCGACATTCTTCCTGAAATGCTGGCTATAAAAGCTGTACACCACTGGATTGAGACTGGAATTCAACAGCGCACTTGCTTTAGCTACGGAATTCACTGTGGCGCGCCTACCAGGAATCACGGGAGTCAGCAAGCAAAGCACTGCCGCAGGGGTCCAGCACGCGATGAAGATAACAGAGACTGAGATGAGCATCTTTGTTACTTTATGCCTGGACTGTGAAACTGAGTTTGGATAGGAGACTGGCACGAGAACGACCGCACGCAGACGCAGAATTATCCGCGTGTACAGGTATCCCATGATGGTTATTGGCACCAATTCATTGCAAAATGCCCAAAACAGGTAAAACGCTCGAGATGTCACGTGGTTTGGGAAGTTGTCCACACACATTTGATTTTCTGCATCGTAAGTCGACACTACGAAAAGGGGACTAACCAATAGGAGCGCTAGGACCCACATGATTGGCACCGACCACCGCGACCGACTCCGACTGAGCTGTTCCAGGGGATGTAAAGTGGCGTTATAACGCTCAAAAGCTATCATCACCAGAAGAAAGGTCGACATCAAGGCCGCCACCCAACCCAAGGCCCCAACGAAAACGAACTTGCAAAGCAGGTCTCCAGTAACACCGCTCGGCTGCTCGATAAAGTGGCTCAGAATGATAGGAGGAATGAAAAAGACAGCGACCAGTAAATCAGCGATGGCCAGGTGGAAAAGAAGCCAGTTGACAGAGGTTTTCATCGCTTTTTTCTTCAGTATTACGGCACACACCAGGAAATTACCTGCTATGTTAAAAATTATCACGGCGGCTACAGACAGCAAGAAAACCAAGGAAAAGGTCGATATTGCCATCCTTGAGTACAAAATCAAATTTGTTTCTCAAAGTGGGCTTTTTCTGTAATAAGAAATATTGACATAGATAAACTCTTAACACCATGCAGCATCAGACAAGTTATTTGCATAATATCATTTTTAAGCAAGTTCGAGAAAGGAGGAAGGATAAGAGTATTCATCACCCATATAGGACTTAATTACTCCTGAGGTGATCCCTCTCGTGTTATTTTCAGACATGGTACCCAGTTCTTTCGCGGACAATTTTACCACCTGCGTTGCGTGGAAGTTTTCGTGGACGAAGGAAAGGCGTGCAAAGCATTTTGGGCAGTCCTGTGTCCCAGCATTGTAGCTATTTGTAGATCCTCCTGCCATTTTCCAAACTGGAAGTGATGTAAAGATAACTTGAGAGAGATTACCTCGTGAATAAGGCCTACATGGGAAATATACTCTCATGCCCTCCATTTTTCTTTGTTGAGCAACAGCTAAATATGCAATAAATTGCGATTCATCACGATCATCAAATAGTGCTGCATGTAACCAGTGCATCGTACCCTGTTCGATGTTGAACGGACTAGAAGACTTCCCTATTCTTTTCACATATCAACTGGCTTCTATTCAAAATTAAAAAGATACACTATACTGTTATTTTTCAGTTGTCAACTGGTAAATCTTGACTACTCTAAGTTTGCGTTAAATCGTGTAAAATTTCACTACGACGAACATGTTTCAAGCGAACTAGTTTGAAGCCGAAGACAGGAATGCAAATTTCAACGTTGTTTGGAAGGTTTTGTTTTAAACAAATCAGTTTGTTGCCATTTTACAGCTTAAAAAGATAAAAAGAAAGTGACATCGCTTACTTACTGCGTGCATAAAAAATCAGTAGTTTTGTAAAATCGAAATACTTACGAATTTATTTTGCTGTCTCTGTTTTGTGCAACCCAGTATCTCAGTAAAGGAGAAGCGAAGGTCGAAGATTTAGTTTTAATTTGATTTTTCTATCCTGCAAGACTTCAGGTGGCCTTTCAACTTCACAAAGCCGAGTCATCAGCTCATATCCGAAACAATTTGTCAAAAAAAGACGGAAAGCAATGACTTACCAAAAGGCAGAGCCGGGCAATTTATTGCACAAGCTGCAGAACATATTGGCTTCTGAGTTTCTTAAGCGATTCTGTTATATACAGACATTTTTTAAGTTTTTTTTTCCTGTCTTTTGACGAATTGTTTTGAATTTGGGCGTAAGATTAGCCATGCAGTCATTTAGCAAAACAGATGACCCTTATGTGGAATCATTAAAAGGCAACGCAAAGTCTTGAACGACAGAAAAAAACAAAGTAAAACTGAATCGTCGGCCTTCGATGATAACTCCTTTATTGAAATAATGTCATGCAGTTTTAGTTAAGAAACACAGTTGAACACAGAAATGAGGTGATTAAGTGTACAAGCTGTAAAACATATTGACCTCTGAGCGATTTGTTATATACAAACAGTTTTAAACGGTGAAAAACCACAAGCAAAACTCTCACCTTGGATTTTTCAGAAGGCCATCACTGTTGTAAACACCACCGCGCAATTGGTCTTTGTATTTGTAGCAAAGAACAGTTCGCAATATCTTTAACAAGGATTATAAACTAACGCTGACGTAATTCTTCCACATCTAAAAACCACAGGCGTATATTGATGCAGCTTATGGAGCTCAACATAATAGCGAGTCTTACCTCTCATCTATTTTCCCCGGCCTACATTGTTATGCAAATATGAAAAGTCGTCCATGAAAAGATCTCCCACCCCCCAGTACGTTTCTTTGTGTTCTTTTTCATTGGCATAGGCGTGACATACATTCCTTATAAGCTATTTTTTAATCATACGTCAAGTGAAACCCAATTTGGTGATTTGAAGCAGTTTTCATTTGAGTGTCGAAAAGTAATTGGTTTGCACTTACTACGCTGCGCGATTGGCTAAAAACTCTCGCGCCAGTTTAATTTTTATCCAATCAGAAGTAAAACCAAAGCCATTCGTGGCTTGTTTGAATGCGTTTACCCGCGCTTCGCGTAAGCCACATGTATTTGCTTCGAGTTTTGAGTGGCTCACTGTATTTTCTATGTCCTTTGTGATTGGCTAGAGCAATCACTTTGGTTTTGGTTTCACGACACGCGTAATTTTTTTTTTCTTTTCTCTTTCCTTTCCTTTTTTTATTTATTCACAGAAAAAACTTCCAGTAAAATAAAACATAGAGTAAAGTAGCTACCATACAGCACTTTGAGGATTACAATAGATAAACAAATAAAGTCGCTACTACTTAGAAATTTTGAAAACATGAGAAAATTGACACAAAGTAAGTAAATTAATTTGTCTTATTGAGACGTTGGAATTTGAGGAGATGTTTCTTAAGATGTCAAATTTTCTCGGTCGACAGTCCAATACCCAGGAGTAATTATTGTCCGCCTTAGCAGTTAGCGTTTTTGTTGAGTCTCTGGGGAAAATCAAAGCTTCAAAAGATCTGCTTGAGAGGGTGGTTTAATTAGTCTGTGATCATTCATTCGGTATTTATTCATTTCATCTTTGATAATTCATTCTCTCGGTATTATACATTGCTTTTAGTTTAGAACATTTTCAAAGAAGTTTTTGTCCTAGCTAGTATGTATAGTAGAGCTGTGAGACCTGATTTACGGCTTGACTCGCTCCAGTGGAAGTTTATTCAGGTCTCTCTCTTTTTCTTGTACCTATGAGACATGTCCTTTTCCGTTATAGGAACTCAGTCACGGTACTTATTTTGGCCACCTACAAAATTATCTTTAAATTGAAGGAAACCTGAAAATAATTAGTTTACTAAGATAGAAAAACACCAAAGAGATAATAATAAACCATAAAGGAACAAGGATGGTTAATGATGGAGAAGATTAACACAGATTGAAAAATTTAACCTAAGCTTTTTAAGATAGCTCAAACCATGACGTAGCTCCTTTAACTGACGGAACATTAAACTAACTGAAAACCTAACAAACGAACTGTTCACATTATAAGGCACCAAAGATAGAATGGAGTCTGAGAGAGTTAATCCCGCATCACTCACTGTTTGGGAAATGCCGGTAGGAACTGGAGGATCTGGTTAGAGCCAATTCTCAAACGGCTTTACACGCACTTTATCCTTCGCGAAAACATCCACGTAACGCGCGTACCAACATTATCGGCGGAAGAACTGGGTACCAACTCTAAAAATAACTTGAGAGAGATTATCGTGGGAACAAGGCTTATAGGGGGGATTAACTTTCTTATACCTTTCATTCTCTCTTGAAGCCGATCATCATTTTAGATTAGCAAACAGGACTCTAAAGGTTTAAGCTCATCATGAACAGCAAGTATCTGATTAGCTACTGGAGTGGCAATTACTTCATTTTCTGGCAACATACGAGTGATGCGAGATTCTTCCTGAACTGTTGACTATGAAGCGTGTACACCAGTGGATTGATGCCAGAATTCAACAGCGCGCTTGCTGTGGTGACGAGGTGAATTGTAGCAAATTGCCCGCCAGGAATCACGGGACTCAGCATGCAAAGCATGGCGGCAGGGATCCAACACAGGACAAAGATGATGAAGACTGAAATGAGCATCTTAGTAACCTTGGTTCTGGAATGTGACATGACGTTTGCTGAGGAACCTGGCACCTGGACACGGCTGCGCAGACGCAAAATAATCCGCGTATACAGGTATCCCATGATGCATATGGGCAACACTGAATTGGCAAATGTCCAAGCAAGTGAATATGTTAGATCCGTTGCATAATTTGGATAGTTCTGGATGCAACCTTGACTTTCTGCATCGTAGGCCGATACTACGAGACCAGGCATTATCAACAAGATGGCGACGATCCATAGGGATGGCAGCAACCACGGTGATTGGCTACGTCCAAGCTTTTCAAATAGATGTAAGGTGGCGTTATAACGCTCAAATGCTATCACCACCAGAAGAAAGCTTGAGGCTGAAGCCGACGCCCAACCCAGAGACCCGCCGAAAATGAACTTGCAAAACAAGTCTCCAATAACGCCGCCGGGTTGCTCGATAAAGTGGCTCAGAATGCAAGGTGGAATGAAGAAGACAGCGACCAGTAAATCAGCGATGGCCAGGTGGAAAAGAAGCCGGTTGATCGAGGTTTTCAGTGCTTTTTTCTTCAATATCACTAAGCACACCAGAGAGTTACCCGCTATGTTGAAAATTATTGTGGCGGCTAGACATAGTACGTATAGAAGAGTGGTAGTTGACATCACCAGGATTCAAGTTTGAGTCCAAAGTTGGATTCGTTATCTGTGTATTTAAAAAATAAGGTTAAAAAGAAATTAAACCCCCGAACAGGGAAAGTACGACAAACAAACGTAAGAGAAATTTGAAAACCCGGCTATAGTTTTACGGTTAGGCTTACCGGCCACACTAATCCGGAGAAACTGTCCACCGAAAACGGAGCTTTTCAAAAACGCTCCTCAAACAAGAGGAATTTGAAAACACGGAAAATGATGACGTCACGATAATCATGTGATTAACCCTTCAGAGCGGAGAAACGTACTGCGCAGCTTTCTGCGCCTCCCTAGCTCTACTTGCGAGCTCAGTAATAATGCAAGCTGCAATAATCTCGCAATGGTCGGAAAGAGCGGCGGACTGTAATAAGGTACGCGAGGATGTCGCTCGGTTGATTTATTTATACTTGGACAAGCATGAATTTTTTTTTCGGCATTTCACTGTTAAGTCTTCCCCTGCCTGCTGAGAGGCCCTCTTGCTTATATATTCAGTGGGTCGCTTATATGGATGCAATATGCAAAGTGGGTTTGTGGGAAAAATGCGTCTTCGCATCGAAATTTCTTGTGTACTGCGGGTAAATAAAAGGTTCAGAAACCTTCTTTAGATTAAATTTGCCTCCCCCTCCCCCCCCCCCAAAAAAAAAAATTGAATCCCCGCGAAAACAGTTCACCAGCTTTCCATTAGTGACGTTAGAATGTTGCTGCTTACCGGGAAAATTACAAAAGCAAAGAAAGTTCGTAGCTTCTTTTGTTTAGAAGATTGGCGAAATTTCCGCCATTGTTTCAAACTTGAGAGACTGGTGCGCAGCCAAAACTCGCGCATGCTTGTTACGGTTTTACGCTCTGAAAATGAACCTAATTCACGCTTTTCTGCAACCTTCTTTCCCAGGCCTTCTCTCCACTGAGCCTGGGAACGAGGTTGGCCTTTCTACTTTCGGTTTTAATGCGTTTTCAAATTTCTCCAGCATATTGAGGACGGGGCCTCAGTTCCAAACAAACAACTAGCTAGCAAAGCAGCATTTCAAAAGCTCTTGTCCTGATTTTCTCGATCACAGTTTAATTTTCTGACATATGGTTTTAAAAATTTAAAAGCGATAGTCTTTCTTTTTTTTGTGACTAGATAGGTGAGGAATTTGACGACCTGTACTCCTCCGGATCAAAGTGGATTTAAAAATTTTGGCTTTCAAAACTTCTCATTTCCATTTTCGGCCAATGTATTAGGGCTCAAGACAAGGGATACTAAAAGGGACGGGAGACCCGGAGAATTACAGGGAGAATTTGAAATTATGGTGAACTCTTTCATTTACGCTCAACCACATTCGTTGATACCAAGTATTAGCTGATTAGTGAAGCTGACATTGAAGTTTTAATTAGTAGATGATGTGCTAAGTGAAAAGGTCATTTTTAAAGTATTTAACTAGGATTGACACATTTCAAACTCTAAGATTTGAAGGTCGAAAATTATTGCAAGAGAAACATAAATAAATAATTTCCATTTACAAGGCTAAAGGAAAAAGTTAAAAGTAGAAAACCGAACGTTTTCGACACTAGCTCATCTTCACTAGGTCACGTACCTTGAAGATGACCTAGTGTCGAAAACGTTCGGGTTTTTACTTTTAACTATTTTAGCCTTGTAAATAGAAATTATTTCTTGGAAACAAAGCGAATACTATGGACAGAAACATAAATATCAGTGGAACGCGTTATTTCATCTCCATAGCTAAAAAAATATCATGAAAGTCTTGATAAACAGATTGTTACTTATTCAATCGATAAAAAAGCTCAAAAAAGAAAGCAGATTAGATAATAATCAATTTAGCTACTTAGCAATTATACTCTTTAACAAAACACAAGTAGTGATGCGTCTGTGGAATTGAGAATACCTGTCTGTCAGAAGAAAATTGCACAAAACTGACCTACATTCAGCCTTCGGTGATTACATGGGAATACCTGCTGGAGTACATTTTTTTGTTAATTTCCGTGAATTTTTCATTTCAATGAAAATCTAAATGCGGCCTTAAAAAATCAGATATGTGATTACTGCCAACGTTTGCTGAAGTCGATCTGTTGACTATTCACCGTTACGGACAGGTGACAAGAAAGAATAAATATTAACTGCCATGATGTACCGTCATACTCTCATAACTAGAACTACAAGAAATATATGACAACCAGCGAGGAGATTTTATTTTTCGAGCAGTCTTGAAACAAAAGACGACAAAGCAGCCTCTTCGTTTACAGCTACGTGAATCGTGTCTTCAATGTCAAATGTGTGTAAATTCACCTGTTTGTATTTTCTTCTATGTGGGCTTAAGCATGCATTTTTAATCAAGAAAGCTGTTTATAGAAAAAAATGACAAACAAATACCAGAAAAAAATATTACATGGTACGTACGCCGGTTGCACTGAATTTGACTGGCCTTTTTGTAAAGATGGCCAAATGAAAAGTGCAATATTTCGGATGTCTCCGACAAGCGAGTTATCCGTCAATGAGTTATATTAACCTGCTTTACTTTAGTGCAAAAAACATGTTGTAAAATTAAATATCCTGTCCTGAATTAGTGTAAAAACCTGTCAGTTTTTATTCTCCTGTTTACTTTTTACAAGAACGAAACAAAAGACAAGACATTATTTACTCACAACGCAGCTGCACACGAGTCACACAAGACCGACGAGGTCTGCCAAAAACATGTGAACGACATTCGTCGAAAATCGGTTGCAACGTTCTCGTTGTTGAAGGTTCCAGCCCTTAGCAATGCAGTACAAATCGCCTGGTTACAAAGAGCAATTATATCTTGCATACTGTAGTAGTTATGGCGAGCTTACCTATTTGTAAGTTTTACAATAGCAATGGGCAAAACAAAAAAAAATACAAATGTTTTTCTCCTATTACTATGATCTTATTCTAAATTCATTTCTCCAGGCTAAATATCGTTTGAAATGAAAAGGTTAACCAGTCGACACTCAGTTATCAACACTAGATCGCAATAAACTAAAAAAACAAAAACAAAAAAACCAAAACAATTAAGGAGTATCAAAAAAGGCCCATTGGAATTTGCACTGTGATGCAAAAGATCAATCACTGAGTTGTGTTACCCATCAACTCACGGTCACACCAACTTAAATTTAGCAGTATTTTGGATAAACAATCAAGTGACCAGCGCCCCATCTCATAAATTATCCAAGGACCGTGAATGTCATGAATTCATGGAAGTTAAACTAATCAGATTACAGGTCATCACGTCCATCACATTTGAGGCTAACAGAGTTCTTAAAGTCATACCATTACAAGAAATTTAGTTCCAACTAATGGCAACAAGTTGCTTTTGGTCCAAGTAACATCAATAAAAGCAAATCATCCAAAACTCTCTGTATGGCATGAGGTAATATATCTTCCATTTCACTCTTGCTGACAGAAAAGGAGGACACAAAGTAGCTGCCGAGGACTTCCTCTTTTGCTTCGCGAAGAAGGTGTTTCATCATACCATCCAACCGTGCAAACAGCTCTTCATTGCTCCAGAATTTTTCGTCTGGAAATTTTTCCAGCTCGAAAAGGAATCCAGTTTTTAAAACATAAGAAGTCAGCACAAAATTGTCTCCCTTATGCTGGTCACGGAAGTATTTTGCACACCTGTAGCATGTCAGGCGGTTGCTGTCTGGGCTGAAGGATTTGAGAATGTGCATCTCAGCAACTGAAAACGATGCACGCCACAATGGAGTGACTGCCACAACATGGAAACCGAGTTTTGTGACTTTTTCCTTAAGGGTCTTGGAGTATGATTCCTTAGCAGCTCCCAAGCAGGTAGTTGTCGTTGCTGAAATGTCTGTCCATTGAGGCCAGTGGAAAAACTTAATAGCAGGTGTAATGTCGATGGAAATGTCCAACTTCCTGTACTTGCGTCCATTCCAGGTCAAAACTAAAGTGACCGAGGGGCCTTTGTGGCCAATTTTGATTGACGGCCCCCAGCACGCTGGAAGCGGATCCATAACATCTAGGGCACTAAGCAATGTTCTCTCAAAAGCGTTGAAGAATCGTCCAGATGAAAGGCCAGAAGAACCATGAATCAAATCAGAAAAAAGTGTGTATGCTAGGAAAGGATGGGGTTTCACTATAGGACGACCGGGAAATCCACTGTGCCAATGGACTGAGCAGGCTCCACGAAAAGAAAGAACTTGAATTTCCGCCATGAAGTCAAACTCATCAGGTGCCGTAACTTTCGTCCCCTCGTAGAAACTTCCACTCGGAATAACCGTGCTGATGAAGCGGCCCTCTAGTTTTCCTATACATTTTAACAAGTTATTAACAAACGTTTCGACTGCGACTTGGATTTG
>NC_138150.1:19290352-19495352 GCF_964199315.1 Orbicella franksi | reverse complement strand
ACAACCTGCACGAATATTTTTTGCTTGACGCCGGCTGGCACAAAAGTTAGCGAGTTTTGATCCATTACTCGTGACATGTTCTAGTCGTTCTCTTCTAATCGGAAAATGTGGTTGAGTTTGGGGTTATAAAAAAGCTGCTTATCTAACTGTTTTATTATTATAATTATCATCATCATCATCATCATTATTATTATTGTTATTATTATTATTTTTACATAATGGTCATTTGCACGTGTACCGGAGCTATGTTTTTATGTTCTTTATGTTTAAGTAGTATCATTAAATTCTCATCCTCGGATAATGCTCTTTACCCCTCTCAGTTTGTGATTGGTTAACAGAATCTCGGTTATCAGCCATCATAGCTGTGCTTGACCGGATTAAGAAAATGAATGCAGCCACCTGTGTAGGAAGTCTACGTAGGACGACACCCTCTTTTTTAAGAAATGAAAAATTTGCAGCGATCAAGGCAGGCTCACTTTCTTGGCACTCCATTTACACTCCGCACCAAACTCCTCCTGCCGGATCGCTCGTTCTTCGTCGCTCGCGCGTGGGACTCAAAGGTGAACCTGTTCGCAAGCTAAACTCGTACATATCGTGTAACCATATCCTGTTTAGGGCAGGTTCTGACCCTGGTTAGGACAGAGGCGAGTAAAATTGTATACCCTGTTTAGGACAGCGAGGCCAAAAAACCATACCCTGTTCTGCGGCACGTCCCCGCGTAGGCCAAACAAGGGAGTACCCCCCCTTTTTTTCCCCGGATTACAGTTTAGAGACAAACCGACAGACAAGCAACCTTTTTTTTAAGCACGATTAAAATTAAAGCTCAGTTTAGTTAGCTTGTAGGGTCGTGCAGAAATATAATAAAATTACATTAAACCTCGTACAAAGAATATACATGATAGATACAGTTCATAGCAACAAGGTCAAATGGTTACCGGTCATCTCGCCACCAACGAACTCGCCAAGCGAAGTCACCTCGCCACCAAGCGAAGTTTCCTCGCCACCAGTAATCTAATAAGGCAGTGGATAAAAGAACGAGGAATAATCTCCATATACGACTGGATCTGGTTGGGGGCAAACTCGATCAAGTTGAGTCGATGTGGGGGCGAACTCGCCATGGGACGAAAACGGTAGCTACCCAGTTCATCTACAATTCGTGGAGCTTTTGAGCGTTAAAGATTTAAGATCGTCGATGACAGTGATGAAACAATGTTTTAAGTAGCTTATTTTGACACCCTATGTTGTCTTAATATTGGTTTCAGATCAGTATTTCATCATAAACCAACATATCTAATGCGACAACAGCAGACTTCTCTTTGGGTATCACGGTTCAAATCATTCACCAATCTCTTGGTGTCATATGAGTAAAGAACTCCCACACTGAGAGGCTGTTGTCAGTTTTAAAACAAGCGAAATCATCTGCAACATGTGCGTCAGATAAACTAATGAGACAGTGAGGGACAAAACACACGAAGATACGAAGTACAGACAATATTACACACGACGAAACATCGAACCAGACAACAAGTACAACAGGTCACATAAAATGCAAAGAAAAACAAACTAACAAACTTACGTTGCATTGATAACATAAAACAAAAACTTAAAAGACAAACAAACTACTACCAATACTGGAAAACTTGACAAAACTGTTAAAAAACAAAAAACAAAAAGCTTACAACAATACGAAAGACGGCACTACACTACATCGACGCCATATTTGACTGGTAAGAGAGAAGTCTGGTAACTGGTTACAAGGCTCCTTGCGCTCAATGAACGCCTGGTTGATTTCTACTTCCCAGGCGTCAAACCACCATCTTGTTACTTTGTTATTTATCATTTATGCAAGCTGAGAGAGTCTTTTCCTTTGACGACAAGTCCAATGGAGACAGAATAGAAGTACGGATACCGGAGGTATAGATAAGTATTTTGTTTGAGGTCTACCGTTCACGCGTTGCACTCGGAAAAAGTCGGGTCCTGTCAGCAAGTTGCATGATCAGTGTTATTACGCTTATATTTATGCAGCTGTTATATGACCTTGTATGCATGCCACCATCATAGTAGCATATAGCATCTGCATGAAATAACACTGATGTTTGCTGACAGGACCCCAATATCACTACAGTGAAACCTGTATTGAGCAGACACCCTTGGGACAGCAATAATAGTTAATTATTAACCCTTTTGTGCTCATAGTACAAAAATCCTGGCTATGCCCCTGTATTTACAAAGATGACCAATAAGTTGAATTAGGGTTTAATGAGAAACAACTCCAGCTTAGTTGTCAGAGCGGAACTCAAACCCGCGACCTCCGGATTTAAAGTCCAGCACCCTAACCACTTGGCGACACTGCCTCCCTACTTAAGTGTAGCACAAGCCTTATTTGCTTGAAATTGATTGTCTACAGTGAATTCATTGTAAGTACTTTGACAGGTTTGTAGACCATGTTATTTGTCACATTCAAACCTCACCGTGTACGATGAAGTACTCCCATTTATAAAATTAGCTATGTCAATAATTTTGTTTTAGATCGTTGACCCTCAATATGGAATGTTCACATGGCCAGCAGCCCCTGTTCTTGCACAGTTTATATGGCATAACAGAGAACACATAAAAGGAAAACAAGTCATTGAGGTCTGTGCTAATGACGTTCTCTTCACTGCCTCAGTAATAGTCTAAGACAGAGTAGTCATTCATGGGCTTTATTGTATAAGAAGTGTAATGTTGTCACATGTGCGAGCTCCAAGAGGAGAGGGAGTGCGGAAAGGAGTTATTCCCAAGTTGAACCTAAACACAGGGTATTTAATACAGAGATTCCAACCCCTTTTGAAGGAAAATAGGGAGACTCTTTTAGCGCTGAAGGCGCCAGCCTCTAGGGGGGTCTGGGGGCATGCCCCCCCCCCCCCCCGGGAAATTTTGCAAATTTAGGTTTTCTCAAATGCCTTTTCCTGCATTTTGACATCATTTCTGAGTTACTCTATAAGGTCTTTAGTGTATTCTTATCACAGACATCTTTGGGCTGTTCTTTACTGTTGTTAATCCATCTTTTTTGAGCTGCTAAATGGAGTAAGACTGCCGGCCTGATGAGTCTGCACAACACTCGGTGAGAGACTGGGGGGATAATATGAGAAGAAAGTGTAATACATTGCAAAAAATTCTCAAGATTAGCAATTTTTCCCCTTGTTTTCACAATTTTATGATAAATCGGGAGAATTTGATATGAATCGGGAGAGCAGGAGGCAACACATCAAATCGGGAGTCTCCTGATCAAATTTGTGAGTTAGCTGTGACTAATCCAGAGGTGCCCAAAACTGCAGTGTTTGTTTTTCAGCTCTGCCTCCCCTCCTTGCCCCCCTTGCAATTCTCTGTATATCTGAAACTGGTTATAGCTTAACTCTGACTATTAAAGACTGATCATAATACAATGCATCATACATTTTAAATATTTAATTTTTCTCATCTAGCTTTGACTTTCATACAATAGGGAGGAAATTGGAATGTTTACCAAATTTATGACACTGATTTGCTGGAGCTGTACCCTGCAAGCAATGGTTTCCCCTGCAACAAAGGAGAGAGAAACCACTCTTGTTCAAAGAAAGAGAAACCAACTGCTCACAGGGTACTGCAGCTGTCTTTGTTTTGTCAATTTTTGAGGTCTAGAAGCAGCAACGTCATCCAAAATTGACCATCTCCCAGATTTGGCTTCCCAATGACAATTTAAAAATATTAAAATGTTTGATGTCACTGACTAAAAAAAGGTTGATTTGGACGTTTTGGTTAAAATACTGTAACAGTTAAAATACTATTTTAGCCAATCCCTGGTGGAACTCTTGCCCATTTACTTCTTGACACCGTTTTTAATGGAAGCATAATATTTTATGCTGCAGAATGCTACTGACAGTATTTTAACCAAAACATCCAAATCAACCATTTTTTAGTCAGTGACAACAAACGTTTTAATATTTTTATAATGTCTGACTACAATTACAGTATTTTTAAATAAAAATTTTATTGTCTCATAGATTGGTGCAGGAACAGCACTTCCTGGATTGGTTGCTTCGCTGTGTGGTGCACATGTTACTCTTACAGATAAGGAGGAATACCCTAAGTGCTTGGAAAATTGTAGGCAAAGCTGCCGTGCAAATGGTCATGACTTTGTCAAAGTTGTGGGAATCACTTGGGGACAGTTCACGCCAAATCTATTCAAGCTTAATAAGGCTGACATAATTCTTGGTTCAGATTGCTTCTATGACACCAAAGGTAATTTCACCACAAGTTTGTACGTGACCAGAAATGGTATGTAATGAGAAATTCTGCAAGCTCTACCACGTATTTGCCCAAATGTCCAATGACAAAAAGAACCTTTCTAGAGATCTTTACTGGAATGTCAGATTTAGGAAATAATGATCAATACAGGTAGGGTGTAATTTCAACTAACATTTTGATCAGAGAATCATCTGATCAAGCAAGCGTATTTGTCTTTTAAAGGCTAATATAATTATTTCTCCTGTTAAATTTCATGCTCATAGTTACTATTAGGTCCCCCATGATACAGTAATAGGCCATTTGGGAGTTACCTTGAGCCTCTGTTTCAGAATGAGTCCTTGAGCAAAAACTTTCACATGGAAATAATTTTGATTTGCATGAAAGTGACAAGTAGGCAGAACTCATTTTCATATGAATGGTTTTGTACAAAGACTTGTTTTGACACAGAGGCAATAGACAACTCAGAAATGGCCCGTTGATAATAATATCTTATTGACTGTGATACAGATTTTGATGACATTCTTGCTACTGTCTCTTTTCTGATGGAGAAAAATCTGTGGGCAAAATTCTGGACAACCTATCAGGAAAGGAGGTACTGTGCATGCATATCAAAAGTCAAACAGCCATTGTAAACTAGTGCATAGAGATTTTGGTTGGCCTAATGGTTGGTTCATTAGACTTAAAGAATTGACTTGTTCAGTTTGGGTGCTGGCTAGGGTCATTGTGTCATGTTTTGGGGCAAGACATGTTATTATCTTCACCCAGGTGTGTAACTGGGCACTAGTCAGCTACATTAGGGCAGTCTGAAATTTGAATTTGATAGCTTTTTATACATATCTTTCTTTGTAGTTCTAGTCGCTCCATTGAGGATCTGCTCCAAAAATGGGGGCTCAAAGCTGTCCAAATCCCTTTGGAAGATTTCAATGCTGATCATGGCAATATTGGAGGCTCCAATATCTCTGATTTACACACCATACAAATGCTGCAGATAACAAGTCAATGAGCTCAGGAGAACTTGAGGACTTCACAAGTGGATAACAAGGCATAGCTCCTCAGACACATTTTATGACAAGAATCTCAAATAAGGATGTAGCTGGAGCTGGTTTTAATCCAGGAACAAAGATTCACCAGTAAAGAGTTACCAAGGGATTTGAGGCTGTTGAGTGCAGACTTCATACAGTTGGTGATCACATTTAGAGAAGCCCAAAACTATGATTCTGGTCTTAAGATGTCATTGCTTAACATGAGAATGAGAAAATTGCAACTCTGATTTTAAGTTAATGTAGGCTAAGCCACCCACAATGGAAGTACAGCCAATTGACTTCTGTGTGCTGCTGTTGATTCACTTGGTTACCAGTCGACAAATACCACTCCTGATAACTCCTGTTGTACTTGTATGACATACAAGACTCTTAGAAGTCTTAGAAAGGTCATCTGTATTTCTTTAGTTATGCCATAAAAGCAATGCAACATGTACTGTCTTGTTGGTCTATTATTTACCTGCAGCCCTGTTAAAGTGTTTTGTAGCAGCAGGCAAGATAACAGAAGTAGTAGGGCTGGCAGCGCATTTAGACAGTGCTTTTATATGGTAATGCGGTTTCTTTAGAACTGTTTAGACTGTTTCTTTATAATTCAGGAAAATGTGGATCTTCCTCATTGCCACCTTTGTTGCAAAAATCCAAATGGCCTCTGAAAGTGGATGTTATCACCAGTGAACATGAACACATTAGGTGATGCAAGCTGCTCTTGAAAATCAATAACTCCAAGAATAACGTAACAAGGAATTCATGCAACATTTTTTGATGTTCCTTCTGAGTTAACTGGCAAGATGGGTTTCTTGTAAACTCTTATGTGTATTGCTGAGTTAGTTCGCACTTTAGAACAACCTTCATGGTCCTGAAAATAAATGACAGAATTTTGTCAGGTGGACATTCAGATTGGCTAGCCTTTTGTTGAAATGTGATTAGCAAGAAGAGCTATAGGGCATTCATGCTTTCAACATACACTCTTCAACATGACTGTTCTTAAGCATACTGAATTAATTTTGCATTCAGTAGTCAAGGTCTAATTTCTCCATGGATATAGTATCAAATATATACACTAAGAGGCAGACAGATGAGGAGATTGAAGATGATCATCAGCTGTGCAATATCTTTCTCCAACTCCAAATTCTTAGAACTAACACTGAGAGAAAGATATGGTAGTCAGTTGGGAGAATCAATGTAACACTTCAACCTGAACAATTCCACCAGTCAGGGGAGCAGTGTATTTCCTCTGGATCCCATTGCTATTGAGTTGCTACACAATTGAAGCCTCAGTTAACATTTTTTGTCACAATTTTCTTGCTCTCCATGAGTTCTTGTAGCTCAGTGGATAGAGCACCCGCCCAGTGTTCGGGAGGTCATGGGTTCAATTCCTGTCAGGGATTTTTTCTTTGTCCCACGCTCATGTCATGTTCATCAATTCACCTTTCACATTTCATTACCTAGCTTAAAATTCACCATCTTTATTCACTTGTCGTTACAAAAATAGTTTTGTAAAGATAGACGTTAAAAGCTAATGGAATCCGTCTGATTATTCCTTGCTCAAAAATACTTATAATACTATAGTACCCCATTCCCTCTGTGAGATGCGCACCCAGGAAATCATGTTAGTTGTATGCAAAGATGTCATGTGCATGATGAATACGACTACCATGATTCCCTGCATAAATGCCTCATAGGGGGGATGGCTCATTAACAAAAAAAAAATGTAGTTCATATAAATAGCATTTAGCTCTGCAATGTTATCAGTAAAAAACCAAATAAGGATTATAATTATTTCAACAGTTTGGTTCCTTTCAACCAAGACTTACATCATCCTCAGGCTCAAAGTCATCAACTAGTTTAACACTGGAAGTAGTTGTTGATAACTGCCAAGCAAAACATTTGCTATTAGTAGATTTCTAAAAGCAAGAGACTGTCATACAAATGAATTAATAAGCTAATGTTATACATCCCTATCCCCTCAGCTCTGAATACCTTATTATTCAGATCTGAAACAAAGGAAACCATAAGTGTGACAGATTTTTGCAGTGTTTTTTTTTTTTAATTTCTTTGTTTACTCCTTACCCTTTAAGTTTTTATTTACAAGACGTTTATCAAACATTCAAGTACTCATAACGAACACCTCAAACACCTGTGAGATTTCTGACATTTGAGCAGGAAAGTTCGAAAGTAAAAATCTTTTGGAGATCCATCCAATGGCCTGAAGGATATAGAACTCTTTAGCTTAAACTGCAGATGTCTCTATCGCTCAGGAATGACACAAACTAGCTCAAACAAACCTTTCTGTGCCAGCGAAAATTGTATAGTTTTTGATGCATTTCTTCCTGTCACTCGCTAAGATCACAAACACTGTCAAAATGAAGTGTCCAGCCCTTGAGCTCACAAGAGAAAGAATGTATTTTTGTATTGAATGAGACTCATTTTGGAATGTTTTTTCTCCCTGTTGAAGTTTTTATTAATAGTTGTAAGATGATAAGTTTTCCACTGAAAAGTGAAAAGGAACTGATCCATTTCAATGTGCACTTTATGCCCACCTCAGGAGGAGGTGAAAGAGGCAGCATGGCTGAGTGGTAAGCTGTTGGGGTGCAGGGCTTGAAATCTGGAGGTCACAGGTGCAAGTCCCATTCTGACCACTACCTGGTGTTGTTCTTGGTAGTCCCGAGTTCAATTCAACTCCTTGGCTATGTTTGTAAATAACCAACTGGTCTGCCTCCTGCCTGCCTGCCTGCCTGCCAGTCTGCCTGCCTCCCTGCCTCCTGGGTCATCATTTTTTTGGTCACATTATTTCTTTCATTGTTTCTAGCCATTGGCCCTGAAAAGCCCCTTTGGGGGAGTGGTCAATTAAGATATTTTTAGTTTATTTACCTCAACAGTTCCTTGTCCTCTTTGTTCAAGCTGCAATGCCAGATTGATTGCACGGTTAATGGCAGCACCCAAGCCATGTATCCTTACCTCTTGCTCACTGAAACAAAAGCACAAAAAGAAAATTACCTCAAGCTTTACACCTGTACATGCACATGAATGTAACCTATTACACTTACATGTAAGCCTCAAGCTTTATTCCTGTACATGCATGTGAACGTAAACTATTACATGTAAGCTTAAATTATTATACAGTGTAAGCTTACATGTGTAAGTTTACATTAACTTATATATAAAAGCTAACATATGAATAGGCACCAGTTGTATACAAAACCTGGGCTAGGCTATGGTCTGGGCCATGGCCCACCCTGTGGTCTACCCTATGGCCCACCCCAAATTATAAAGAAAATAATAACTACTTACACTCACAGGGATCAAGCATTGTAAGTTTGAGCAATAGCCGCCATTTTTTAAAATTAAACTCATCCCCAGGGTGTCCTCCAGGTGATTGGCGGTTTAATGTTTAATTAGGCACTTGGGCCCAACAAATGATGCCATCTTGGACTAGGGGCGCAGAGACCCCTGGGAGAAAGGCTGGCAACAACGATGGCCGATCTTGTGGGGAAAATCGAGGTAAGCAATCTGATACAAATGGTGGACAGGCCAAACACGACTCCTATTGGTCAAGATAGAGCTAGCCAGTGGCATAATGTACTTTTCGATCCTTATTTGTTTGAAGCTCGACCTCGTTATTTTGTGTTTCTTTGACGGCATTTTTTCTAGATTTCTAGGCACTCGATGGCTAATCTGCAGTGTGGAGCTATTTTGATATAAACACACCCCTTCTGAGGGTGTATTTTTTGGCTTTATGCTCCTTGACGTTAGTTGAGTGCTGTATGTCTCGCACGATGTAGAACGGGGCCTGTCCATAAAAGAGTTTGACTGGCCTACACGACTCCTACAGTTTGTGAAATTTGTACATTTGCTGTACTCTCTTAGGTCTCTCGACCTTTTTGTTGTGTTTATGAAGGGCACTTCATGTTGTGTTATAAGGAGGATTTTTAAGTAGAGTTGAGCCGTTAAACCGTGCTATGGCAAACTTTTTGAGGTCAACCCCTAACGAGGTCGAGCTTCAAACAAATAAGAATCAAAAAGTACATTACACCATTGGCTAGTTCTATCTTGACCAATAGGAGTTGTGTTTGGCCTGTCAACCATTTGTATCAGATTGCTTACCTCAATTTTCCCCACAAGATTAGCCATCGTTGTTGCCAGCCTTTCTTCCAGGGGTCTCTGCGCCCCTAGTCCAAGATGGCATCATGTATTGGGCCCAAGCGCCTAATTAAACATTAAACCGCCAATCACCTGGAGGACACCCTGGGGTAAAATCACAAAATTTGGGGTGGGCCATAGGGTAGGGCATAGGGTAGGGCACAGGGTGGACCATGGCCCTGGCCCTGGCCTAGCCCAGGTTTTGTACACACCCATAGGCACCAGCGAGCCACAATTGCAAGTTGCACGACCCCATAAGCGGTCATAAGCTACTGGCGCGGGTTGTTTGAAAGGTGGATAACGCCATCCACTGGATAAATCACTATCCAGCGGATAGCGTGGCTTGGTTTGTTAACACTTATCCATTGGACAGCGATTCATCTCTGAGCTTTAATTTTAATGGTGCTAAATAAAGGTTGTCTGTCTGTCTGCCTGCTTGTCTGTCTATATATGTCTATGAATAATTTTGAACTGTGTGAATAAATTGAATAGAGAACTTTTGAATGTATATGTTTGGTCTTTTCATAAATAAAGTAGCCTTGAGTTGTCTGGAAACCAGCTTAATATTGGCTAAAAATCACAAACCTTGAATCAAGTAACTTCTGGCATCGTTCAAGTTGAGCCGCAAAGTCAGTCTTCCTATTCACGTAAATGTCATTTCGACGTTTTGGCCCTTTCTGAGGGGGTCTCCTTTTACCCACATCTACATAAATTTACACAAAGCAAGCATTTACGCCTTTGAAGCCAAGAAAATCTGATAAAATATCAGAATTTTATACTTACTTCCACGATAACCGTCCGCCATTTTGGTCCATGGGGTAAGCCGCTGCGCATTGAAAAGCAGGCGCATGTCCATGAAAAACGACTGCGCATGCTCATTCGCGCGCGCCGAGAAACTGGGAAAGACAACATAAAACCATAGCAACGTATACGTAAAATGGCGGCATTTTTGAAAAATTTAAGAGCGCTGAGAGTTTTCGCTTGGGCTAAGGTGTAAGTAAAAAGGTTAAGCTTGAAACTTTCCTTTAAGACCGGTCGATATTAGTTCTAAAACATCTCCTGAACACCACACTTCCATCCTTGAACACTCATCGAAATTTTGCCGCGAAGTCGGAGTTCGTGCCGCGAAAATGCGGCTCGTGTTGCAGATTATGTTAATGAGTTTGACGTTCACGGAAACTTCCGGTGAGCGGACCTGTTGGTACCACAGAAAAACCAGAAAAGGTGAGGAATGCAAAGGGAAAATGCGGAGGTTCAATGCTGCAATAGCAAGGTATGTCGGTGGCACTACAAACAGCTGGGCATGTACTCGACACTGGACCAGAATAAACCGCGAAGCACATGGTTTTTGTGCATGTCCACTTCCTGTGCACTCAACTGATATTTCAGCCAACATACCAGCGAGGTTTTATGAAATGTTTGACCGCATCGGACGCACTACGAGTGGTTACCGTCCTGGTGTGCGATGGTGTTCCAGTTGTAGGAAAAATGCAGACCAATTGTTTAAAGATGAACAAGATTACAGCCCTCTTCGAAAGGTATGGTTACTGGGAGGTTACAATAAGAACGCCCTTTAAAATGAGTGGCACATATTTCCGAGTTTCTTGTGACATGCAAATGTAAAACCGGTACAAATAAGTTCCTTTTGATGATTTCAGAGAAAAAGTACTGATGTGACATTCCATCACACCTCACCCATGCCAAAACAGGTACTTCTCATAATTTTGTATCATATTTGATGCCAGCTATGTAAAATCAGTTCGAAATAACAAACCTCTCGTTGCATTCCTCCTAGAAGTCACCGGAGGAAATGGATTTGTTGCTCAGAAAGGAGACAAAAAAGTGCTGCACCTTGCAAACACAGCTTCATGTGGCAACACAACAGCTCGCAGAGATAAAAGGTGTTTTTACTGTTTTGAAGCTGCTTGAATTAAAATTTAGCATCATAACAAAAACTCTATACTTCTCACAAAAATATTTTAATTCTTGTCATGGTTGATTTTTCTACATGTATTACAGAGTCAACAATTGAAAAGAAGTTGGAAGCATTTCAAAAGGCCCTGTACAGACATCAAATAACCACCCCAGACCAGAAAATTTACAATCCAGAGGCAATGAAACAGTTTACAGACAAAAATAGCCCTGGACTCTTTGAGGACATCCTTAATTGTTTAAGTGGAAGAAAAAGCTTGTCCAACAGAAGGAGAGAGATGCAAGAGCAGAGAGTGGTGTCCCTTCTCCACATAATGGCCTATTTTAGGTAACAAACTTTAAATGAAGTGAGCTACCTGTAAGAAAATTGTTTTTCATTCATTGTTCATAGAGGTTGTAACAATGGAAGCAAATTACTTTTACCTACATAACAGGTCACAAAAAACATCTGCACTGCAAAAGGACAGTGGCTTATACGCAGCTAGTTGTGGCATGTCCTTGCAAGGCCTATCTGCTGGTCAGATTTTAGGATACAGCACCACGCCTAGGAATGTGCAGCAGTTAAAAGCAGACCTTGCTAAAGATCATGCCAACTACATATCACAACAGTTGCAGAGAGTAAATGAGGTCAGTCTGCAAATAAATAAGCAATTCTAATCAACAAATGGCTTCATGCACACCACCAAAAAATATTATTGAAAAAAAAAGCCATTTTGGCTAATTAATTTTCTTTCTTGTCTTTGTCTGGAATAATATATTAAAATTAATAGAGCAGTTTTCAATTGAGTGTGGAAAGTAATCAGACAATGTTAATTTGGTTTTGGTTTCGCGTTTACTACGGTTTGAAATCAACTGACTACAGTAATGTAGTCTAATAATAATAGACTACATTACTGAAGTCAGCCACTGTCAAACCATCGTTTGGCTCTGATTTAAGTCACTCAATTGAAAACCACTCTATTAACTACTTAATTATGGCTTTTACACTCTGTCTTTCCCATCAGCTGACATGCTTCATGTCTTAATGGTTGATGACTTCCACAACATTCACTCATTTCATACACCAGCACAACTTGCTAGGACAAATGTGGTACACATGGCATCCTGTATAGCAGATGTGCATCCCACAGTCAGTGCAGTACCCTGCCCATCATCATCCTTACACAGACAAGTAGTGATCAATGTAAATGGCCAACAGAAGACCTGCCTTGGCAGAATACATGTCCCATCTGTCCTGGAAATACTAACAAATGACTTAATGAATATGCAAAACCAGTTTTTGGACCAGCTACCACAAAATATGTAAAGCATTGACCCAGGGAGACTACAGGCAGCACTGCGAGAACTAAGGCTAGTATAATTTATGTTTATAAACAGCAGCCTGTTTGTGAATATAAAGTGACCTGTTATAAATATCAAAAGAGTGAATATCACCAGCGTTCAGCAATTTTAATAAACCAAAAATTATTGGAAATCGGCATTTCAAGAATAACAATAGTTATAGAAATGCCAGCAACAATAACATTTTTATTTGTTATTCAGGGTGTACTCAGATCCAACGACGCAAGACCTCGAGACACTGGAGACATGTATGTTGATTGATGAGTTCGAACAAGATCTAAAAAGCATGGACAACTACAAAACAACCCTAGAACGTGTACTTAATAAATACCCTGAACTTCAGCTGTATAGCAAGAAGTATGTTCTGCCACTGCCAGCTGATTGGCCAGGATGGTACTATCCCAAAAAGCTAATAGCAAGTGGATGGAATCCCAGCATTGGAATAATACCAGAGCAAGGGCCATTTCATGTGTGCCTCAATGCCTGTGAAGAAGTTGTTTCAAATTTCAAATTTTTTTTTGATAAACTGTTTTCAAGTGTCTTTGGAGGCACTTTGGCATCTAAACCAAACCCTTTAAGAAGTCATTATGTGTGACTGCTGCATTAGTGGGTTGGCAACTTGTATGAGCAAAAGTTCTGGAAAAGTTTGCAAACTGCAAGCAACATGAATTTGTGACAATTTTGCACTTACTTGAACATGTTGTGCCTCTCATCTTTTAGCAGTACAATATTTTCAGAAGTGGCAATCTAAAGCTATATGAGATGGTCATGGCACAGTTGGCAATTATTTTCATCTGCTGGAGAAGGAAGCATTGTAACAAATCAACCTTGTCATTTTTGAGTGACTGTGCATATCAGTGTAAATATCTTCCAGCATACTGGTCTAAAAAGGCCAGTATTCTCAAGTTGATAACTGAAAAAAGGTAGAAGTCTGGCATTCTGTTCTAAGAAGAAACACTGAAAAGTTTGAAGATGCAAAAAGCATTGAAGATACTGCTAAATCACTAGCATCATCAGGGTTTCTTAGCGATTTGTCCAGTCCTTTGTTCCACAGTAACACCGTGGTCAGCAGAGTGAATCCAACTTGTGGCTTGTTGCAGGGAAAAGTGCAGAATTTCTTCTTGATCTGTTCAAGAACATTTCACAGAACTGCCACAAATCATAACAGGTAACAATCCTGAAAATAAAAAAAAGTCATAAAATTAATAAATACAGAAGTCTAAACCATTTATTATACCATCATAAAACAATACGAGAATTTGATGATGCAAGAAAAATTGAAAAACACAAGCTGCAAGAAAGCATTTTCCACATATCTAAAGTATTGTCAAATTCCCGAGGTGTGTTAAGACAGTTTAAGTAAAACGCGTGGTTTAGGCTTCTTTATATGATTCTTAGATATGTAGGATAAGGATATGCAGACATAGATATAAAATGTACCAAACAATAGAATGAATATTAAAATAAACAAACATAATTAATGAATACTGATAACATCTCTGACTTAAAAAATGGAAAAAAAAAAATTACCAAAATTACTAACACCATGTTTTCCTTATAATAAATGTACATGTACTACTGACATGTACATAATTTAATTTTTCAACATTTTTGATATTTGACTCAGTTTGAACGCCCAGTTGCAAATAATGGAAGACCAAAAGGGAAGCCACAGTACCATCTCCCAACGTTTGAAACCGCAGTAGACACCAAGTGTTTTCCACTAAGTTATAATCTCGATGATGTAGAGCCAGGCCAACAACCTCACCCAGATATTTATTGTGATTTTCCAACTTGCACAAGAGAAACAGAAGCAGTGCCTGTACTTTTATTGCACTTTTGTTTAGCAAAATGTTCTTTTCAGAAAATGTTCAAATTCCTCTGCTCAACAGTCCACTGAGCCAGACATGGGTGTACCAGCTAATTGTGCAAGGGATTTTAGTGGGTAACAGCATCTATGACTCAGTGACAGAAAACATTCCTCAAACATTTGGTGTTTTACAAGTTCTACAGTCATCCACTGTATTAAACAGTGTAATTGGTGGCACCACTGTAGGACCTGAAATGCCTGTTAGCATTATCCCTGAAGCAAGTCCCGCAGCTAATTTACCTTTTCACTGGAGAACTGCTTTAACGCACGGCAAAACAACATCTATTTTTATTTTAAATTCCAATACTGTCGTCTTCATTCCAACCACACAAGGTGTTTTCCTCTTAGACAGCCACTTACATGGGAACAGTGGAGCCCATGTAGCTTTTGCAGAATGGCAGTACTCCTTCGAATTACTTTCTTGGTTCAAGCAAGTCAACAATTTTCAGTTCACTCTTGGTACAGTCACTAATGTTAGGTTTCACTAACACCTCACTAAACTTTTCCCAGCTTTTTAGCATTTTTAGCATATATTTTCCTAGCTTCCTAAATTCCACCATTTAAACTACTTTTAACCCATTAACTCCTGAAGCTTTTTGTCAAAAAAGCATTTTTTGGACATTTTGGACATTTTCAGGCTGGATATGAGCCAAATTAGCTGCAATCTACTCAAATAGCAGTTGCAACAGGACAGCATGCCTTTCTTTCCCCCAGCATCGCGTTTTACGACATTTTGGCCAGGGCATACGCAGAAATCAAAGAGAAAGTGTGGTTTACATCGTTTTTATTTTATTCATTTTTTTTCTTACTAAATTGACGGGGAGATAAATAAGGAAAGGCATCTGTAGAAATGTACACCAAACTGAATTTGAACTCCGACTACTGTCTCCAGAAAGTAAGCCTTTATAGACTCGTTATTAGCAAAATATAAGCTTAAATCAGCAAAGTCAAGGTCAGCCCATGAGAGCAGATATTTTTTTACCTTTCCAAATTCTCTGTTCAATTTCACAAGTAAGAATACTCAGCGTTCCATTAATTTTTCTGTCATATCTCCAGGAATGTTGAGTGGCAGGGTAAATACATAAATATTTCAACATGAAGAAGGGAATCATTTACTTTACAGTTTGTTCCCGTGAGGTCCAAAAGCATGCAACGAGTGCTCAAGTACAAATGTAAGCTGATGTGCTCAAATGCGAGCTTACGTGGCAGGTTTATCCTTGCGGGTCGGTTACATCTATATATAATTATTTGTAAAGAGCAAACACATTTGAATAGATGTATTGACAACAAGGGAGTTGAAATTTACACTTTTTTAACCTGTAAGTGGTATCCAAAATAAACTTAACAAGCGTAAAGCGGTCACTACTCACCATGGCGCTGCGACCGATGTCTGCTAGAATTTGCTGTGTGTAGACCGTCAATATAGCCAGAAATATGTTCAGGATATCAGGAACATCTGCTTGACTGAAATGACATTGAAAGTTCCATCTTCTCCATTTTTCTCGGATGATACTAGTCCAAAAAATTAACATCGAATGGCGCCAAAACTTTGCATTGATCAAACGATCGAAAATTCCACCACTCGTCGACTCACCCGCCAAAACCCTACGCATGCGCAGTCGTTTTTCAGCTCTGTCCTTTTGGACTCCATCTTGAATTGTGTGGAAGGTATGTAGAATTACGAAAGAAAATCCTTGTATATCTCAGGCATCCTTCACAATTTTCTTTAATTAATTATCACATATGAACGATATTATATACTTTCAGTGAGTTATGTTTGAAAATCTTTGTTTTTTATGTCGTTAGTAAATTTAGTAACGAAGTCTTTCTGTCATGCCCTAGGTACCTCTGATCTTTCCATCACATTCATTCCACAATGGTAAGCTGTTGTGTTTAAAGTTGAAATGTTTTGTCTTTAACCTTTCTTGGTTCAAATTTAGCTTAGAAACTCGATGGATCGAGTTCACTCGAGTAGTTATTGAAGATCAAACAATTTTTTGAAATCAATCCACGTTTTATCTTGTTGCAGCCTAAGCAGATTCACGAAATCAAAGATTTTCTCCTTACCGCTCGAAGGAAGGATGCCAAATGTAAGTGATGATCTTCTTGCTCACGTACTAATAAGAAAGGGCTGCTGTTTTTAGTCTAGCATTTTAAAATATTTGCAGCATATTGCTCACTCTAGATATATATACAAAGCTGTGAAGGTTAGCTACAAGCCAAAGTGTTTGGAAACTTAACGTTTATCTGGTCATGGATATCAAAATTGCAAAATTTGTTCACTGTGGCTAGAAGTCCGGCAGCCGAACAGCATTCAGCATTTTGAAAATGCTCCCTGTCTGTCAGTCAGGAAATTGTCCATTTACAACTAAGTATTTATTTCTTTACCAATACAATTGTTGAGAGCTGACAATAAACAGACTAACTGGTGCGCAATTCATGCAGCAGGCTAGGCTAACCATAGCAATTTTTGGGCTAAACAAGGTGTTTTTTCAGGCCAGTTGGACACAGAGTATTCTTTAGATGAAGTGTAATAATCCTTGTCCAGTTAGCCCTT
Source organism: Orbicella franksi (assembly GCF_964199315.1). NCBI lineage: Eukaryota > Metazoa > Cnidaria > Anthozoa > Scleractinia > Merulinidae > Orbicella > Orbicella franksi. Next base: position 19,478,206 of record NC_138150.1, on the reverse strand, counting down.
AAAGCACTGTGGTTACCCTTAAATGTAGACAGGTTAGCTTAGAATGTGTGCTTAGTCCTCAATAATTGAGGTAAAAGGAAAATAAAGTTTCAGACTGCCAGACACCAAGTATTTTCAAAATGCTGTCTGGCTGCTGGACACGTATATAGACACAGGGAAATTTGTTTGGGTCTGTTTGTATGTTACTTGGAAACATAGAAGTTTTCAGGGTTGTGTTCTATTCAAGCACTGAACAGGTGTTTGCCTGTTTGTCTCTACACTCCAAATATGTCGGCTGCAACCATGAAATCTTCCAGTAAAAGACACAACTAGCTACACTTCAAAACTTTTTTTGGTTAAGGTTTTTCTTTATTCCATTCCAGCTAAAGAAATTTTCCAAATTTAATGGTACAGAATTCAGACTAGGTCCCATTGTGTCACTTAATGTGTTACTGTATATCCAGTGTTATTGATAGCAAAATGTTATGGGTCATGTTTAATTTGCTGTATTATTTCGCTGACTTTAATTACATTAGATCAAAATCACTGCGATAACAAATTGCAACCTTACTATTTGTTATAGCTGTTAAGATAAAGAAGATCAAAGACACAGTGAAGTTCAAGGTGCGATGCAGTCGTTACCTTTACACCCTTGTCATCCAGGACAAAGAAAAAGCCGACAAACTGAAGCAGTCTTTGCCTCCAGGTAACTTTATTTTGTTATGTTATTAGGTATTCTTTACAAAGTTTGGAGAAGTTCCACAGGTCCGTAAGCCTGGTCAGTAACCCAGTCCTGAGCTTTCAAAATCAGAATAATGGGTTGGTATGGATTGATCAACTCACAACTTGATTTAAGGAACAGTTCCAGACATGGTCAGCATGTGATAGAGTTGACTTGCTATTACCTTCCTTAGGTTTTTGAAATTTTAAAGCTGAAAGAATTGTCTTGGGTTATCATGGCCCCTGATTGATTTATCTTGATATCAGTTTTTTTTGGCAACTTTCTGATAGGTCGGATTTGATTTTCCCCTTCTGAATTTCAAAAAAGCATTTTTACCCAATGGTTGTCCACTGAAAGTTTACTTGAGCTGTCCAGTCCTAAATCTGGTTGTGGTCACTGTGCTGTTTTGAGCAAGACACAAAATGGCATTGCAAAAGTGAGAAATAATTCTCAATGTCTATCATATGTGGGGATTGAGGGAACCTATTGAAGATTGTGTAACAGATTGTGGGTACAATCAATGTGGTACAAAATTTGAATTGGTGGATTGTGGATGATGTCCCAATTTCATTGACCAATAAAATTAATTTTCTTTAGTCACTGAGAATTTGTGATTCATTTTATTAATAACTATTGTTATTGGTAATTGATAACAGTGGGCACAATGCATTTTGGAGGTTAAAGTTTTGAAATAGAAAATACATAAAATGTGAGATCTACGTTCTAAAGATAAGAGTGGTGTCCAAAGCTAGTGCCAAATCCTGAAAATTCTGGGTATCTTGTTTGTTTTTGCATGAATTGAAGTCAAACTGGTTCCTTTTTTTGTTGTTTTTTTACAGGTTTGGCTGTCAAGGAGTTGAAGTAGAATGTTACTCCATGAACTGAAATAAAATGTATATAATCTGCTTGTTTGAGTTTTCATTGATTCATTTTCTAAGTGAATCCTCTGGGATTTGATGTGATCATATTAAATTTCTTGTGAAAACATTTAATTTAACTTGAGTCTTCAACTGATCTCAAAGGGGAAACAAAACAGTTATTTTCAACCAACTTTCCTTACTCCATGACAGGATAGTTATCCCAGGCAAAGCATTGAGAGCTTTTTGAACTCCAATGCAAACATAGTAAAGCTACGGTAGCCTGGGTTGCAGGGGTAAACGGGGAAGGGGTTACAGTTGGAAGGCCAAAAAATGCGAGGTATAAGTTCTCCTCCATCTGCACTTTGCCTGCCCCTTCCTAGTGAAATGCAGGTTACGCTGAGGAGTTGAACTCAGGACTGTAGGTATTGAATGATGGAATTGGGCCGGAGTTCAAATCCATGACTATAAACCACTTGGCCATCTTTCCTACACAAAAGTAAATGGTCATGACTTAAAAAATGTAGAAGTGATACAATTTCAGACTTCATATGTTTTCCAGTTCAAGTTACTGCCAGTTAAAATCATGAATTTTAGGACAAAACAAATGCTCTTCAGACTGATGGTCACAAATAGTTGCCATGATGGTTGTTAAATTCTAATGCAAATAGCAGATTTGCACGTTGTCATCATTTGACTACAACTAACAGAATTCCTTTAGTTTTTTCTTTATTATCTAAAAATTGAATTCCCAGTGGTGTGTAAATATCAATTTCCCTAATAAGCATAAGAAACCGAAAAGGTGAAGGATTTTGGTAGTTGTAGTCAAATGACACCATCATCCAAGTTGCCTATTACCAGTAGCTTTGCAGTGTGTTGGGAAAACATTGGAAAGAAGAAAGTCTTGGAATAGTATTGGCTCATCTTGAGTATCTGCTCCAAAGTCATATTTGACAGGTGCCATTCCAGAAAATTATTCAGACCCCCAAGGAAGGTCACTGGAAATTTCTAGGTGGAGCAAGGTCTCCAAGCCCCACAAGGAGCTATTTCAAGAGAAATGGTGGTGTTTCGTTTCCGGAATGATTAGCCTGTTTGGGGATTTGGTGAGAGCTGCATTTTAAAACAAGCTGCATATGAAGGCCACGGGGATTATTACTTGCATAACACTCCTTTCACAGGGTTGTTTTTGAATAACTGAGCAAGCATCTCGACAATTATTCCTTCTTTTAGCATGAGGCAACTGTTAAAGTGGTGTGCTGTGCATGACTACTAAACAGTTACCAAAAATGATAAGAGACCAGTCACCAGTTCCGAGAATTTAACTTGCTGGCAAAACCCCCTACAGAGATTGCTTGCCCAATAATTTATAATGGCAATGCAAATGTGGCAGCTATAACAATAAGGCCTAATGACATCACTGCTGTGCATGTAAAGCAATGAAAGCAACCAGACCATAGTTTTCAGCAATTTATTATTTAATTTTGTAGAGTACTGCTACTGAAAAGGAATAAGTGCATCAAATTATTATAATTATCTTTCAAATTACAATACTGTGGTTCATACAGTAAGGAAGTCGTCATGAAAGACAATAAAAATGTTATTAACAGTCATACATACAAAAAGTAATACATCAGTTGCAAGCACAAAATAATTACATAGAAAAATTAAGCACAATTTTTTCTAAGTTTGGCTTAGACCTTATCATGTGGTATTTGTGGTATACAGGATATGCCCATAATTATCAGGCTAGGTACACGTACATGCTGATGTTTAGCATAGTTTTAGTTTCAGACATGGTGTCTCAATACTTTCAAAAACAAAATATTTACAGGTGGCAGAATAAGTATGGTATCTACAATTTTAAATTCATAATTTTCCTGCTTCAATTAGTCTCAAATATAATCATTACTCAAGCTGAATTGAGGGGAATTAAGCTTCAAATTCACTGCAACCTTGAAAATATAGCTACCTAGATACCACATTTGAACATTGATGTATTTGGTGTGTAAGAGGTATCCTTTACAAAGGATTACATCCATGCATGCATGTAAATATACAACAAAGGGAATATTTAGAATTGATTCATACTACAGTACCAGCTGTGAAACTAAGTGCACATTGCAATTTTTTCTATCAATATTATTTACAATGATAATTATCAGAGAACCATTGTCCTACATCAAAATAACTCCCTTATTACTCTTTAGACCAAAAGAAAGGTCTACTCACAAGAAGAAGGTCTACTCACAATTGGATTGATTTTGCTGATAGACTCCCATTATTTTGAGAAATTTGCCCATGGTCAGGGCTACAAATACTCCTTATCTTGTATCCATGGAGTACATGTTGTAATGCAATATTATTATCTTATTTACAACTACACATCTAACTATATCTTAAAATTTACACAGTTCTCTTAGTAAAGTTACCACAGAAATCTATTAACTGCTCACTCTTGATATTCTATTTTCTTAATCACCGAAGCAGGAGTGGACAAACTTTAAATATAAAAAGTTCCGAAGCAATTGTAAAAACTATACAAAATATGTAAAGAAAGAATGAAGGTCCAACATTAGTGCCTTGTGGAAGCTTGTATGGTTTGCCACCAATTTCAGGCATTTGAAATCCCATTGGGAATGTCAGGGCAGCCAGGCAGAACACAATCACTGAAAGGAAAAAGATTGTTGCTAAAATGAAATAGATTGTTATGAGAATAAAAGGCAAAAGCTAAAATTATCTAGAAAAGGCCACAAGGGCAGTAACTTGTAGTTTGTACATTTACTAAGTTATCCCATTACCAGACTGAACAGAATGATATATATACTCATCAAAGTAGGGATAGAATCTGCACAATGGCTCAGGATTGGTGCTAATTCAGCAGACAGGTTACAACACTGTAAACACTGAGGCCTTCCAAGAGGGTGGCCATGTCGTCATGTCACATCCTTCCATGTACTGATGTCACCTAACCAGTGGAAGCTGTCATTGTCGGTTTTCTGCATGAAGCTATATGTCGCTGTCACTACAAGGTTGATGTTTTTAGAGTTCATTCAGTGGAAAAGCACACAGGTTTCTGACATTTACAGACTTAACAAGAGAATACAATTTCTGAATATAGGAAAAAAGTCCAAAGGAGACAGTGTCACTGTCTTTTTCTAGTGCTTCTTGGCTCACTGTGGAATTTTAGTGGCAAATTTGATTTGCTTGTTGTTGATTAGACATTCCTGTGTCGCTGGTTTTCAGGGTAGTGTTGCTTGTCGCTTTTACCACTTGGAAGGCCTCAACTCTTAGTTGATCGTCAACTTGAAGTTGATAAAGGCAAGATAACAGAAATTATAGCAAATTTGCAAAAGCTCACTTTTTAAGTGACAGCCCTGGCTTCCTTCATCTGACCAAACTGAATGATTAATAAATTGTGAGTTATGGGTGTGTGTTTATATGGTGTATAGAGTTAGGTACTTAACACTATATATTAAAGGAAGCAGTAATGGAGAATACAAAGGTGTTCTTATTCCTGATATCATTTTTGCTTTGATGAAAGGAGAAAGCTTTAAATGGAAGGATCTGAATTGATGTCTATCTAACTATGCTAGCATAGTAACTCTGAAAATGTCTACTAAATGAATAAGGGAAAGAAGTTTTTGCAAGGAAAAAATGGCCTCAAGAAACATGGAAAAAAGTGAAGATGTTTTCTATAATATCATGGTGTGCTCAGACTTGGATAGGCTATAACTTACTTCCAATAAAAACAATCCACTTGGCTGCATCAACAATGGATGGTTTCCAAGGTGATACCAGTAATAAAAAGCATGTGAGAGTTAAAGCCACCACACCCAGAATCATGAACATGAGTGTGGCCAGCCATTCTCGAGGCAAGTCAGGAGTAACACAAACTTCTGGCTGACCATCTGACTTCTGACACATGACGGTAAGACCAAGTCGAACAGACCCTAGTAAAGACAGGACACAAGGATCAAAATTTATAACTACCACACTATTAGAAATACCTAACTTGATGGTTGGTTGTCCCAGGCTTTGTGAGTGAATTTTAAGTGGGAGACACAGAGTTTATAGTTAGCTCACCGGACTCTAAAATTGCCCAGTAAGGGTTAGAGCCCTGTGTGGATTCATGTTATGCTGTATCATCAATGGTTGGTCGTCGCTTTGTGAATGGCTGTTCTGCAGAAAGCCTTGTTGTAAATTAGCGATTCCCTGGGGTCCCCCTCCTAGTAGGAGTTTTGCACGCATGCGCAGTAAGACCTGTTGTTCGACCATGAGGTTGCGAGTTGTTGGCCATGTTGAAAAGTGTACACGTTTATCTCCTCGGAAATTAAAATGTTGTATGTTCTAAAGACTGAACTTTTTTCCTGACCGTTGAACCTGGGACATACGGAACAATGGCTTTTAATGAATCACTTTCTAAGATGACTTCCAGTCTGTACTACACACTCTAGAGAGTTTTGTTTGTGCTTTTTTGTTTTGTTTCATGTAAGACATCACAAAATGTAAACATTTTGCTACTATTTACATGAAGTAAATTTTAAATTTTCATTTTGGATGTGAAGTGGTCGAAGCTATACATGTATGCTTCATTCTTTCTTATATCACTTGATGAAACAACTTCACAGCTGCAAAAATCAATGAAGCTGTTGGAAAAAGAATTGAAAGACCTCAGAGATAAGGTATGTGGTTTGTAGCGTATAACATCAATAATTTGCATTCCATCGAGCGAGACATAATGTTTTTAAACATTAAGGTGCTGAGACTGTGCAGTACCAATTAGAAATCATCTTTAAGAGTGAATGACTTTTAAGAGGAAGGAACAGTTAATAGCCTGCTGGATGCTAAGATTGCCCAATAAGGGTTAGAGCCCTGCTTGGATTCATGGTATGGTGTGTTCTTATTAAAAGTATTTGACTCAATGGTTAGTCATCCCTTTTTGAATAATGTGTAAGTTAAAGACACATCTAGTTGATAGCCTGCTGGATGCCAAGATTGCCCAGAAAGGGTTAGAGCCCTGCTTGGGCTCATGATACAGTCAAACCTCGATTATCCGTACCTCGATTATTGGGATTTCTTGATTATCCGGACTTTTTCTCTAGTCCCAATTTTGTCATGAATATTTATAAGTGATGATCAAGATCCGTAGCAATATTCTTTTTAAAATTAATAGCATTAAAAAGTGCAGTTGGGGTACAGTTCTACCTTACATGGGCTACATAGGTATATACGCCACCAAAGGGTATGGTTTTCCAGCCATTAATAATTGGTCAGAAATAGGGTATCGATTGTGGCCATTTTGGTCTCAAACGGAGTATGGTTTTTGCACTGTAGTGTTGAATTGGGTATCTTTTTTAGATGAAGCTATCCAACCTAATAAAAGCATATTAACGGTCTGAACTTAGTAGGTCAGGTCCTAAATAAGGTATCAAATTTTTGGTCAGGTCATAAAATAGGGTAGGGAAAATTGTAGATTTTGGTCTTTAATAGGATAAGGGTTTTGGGAAGCAGCTGCACACCCCCACTCAATTTTTCTCGGAGTACTTCCCCAGAGTGAATCTTTCCTCGAGGTGTACATTAAATGGATATTGCCAAATTAATGCTGGTAACGAGCAACCCTACAAAAAAGTGGCATCCTAATTAAAGGGGGAGCAGAAATATTATACACACTCCTGGGCCGAGTTGTTCAAAGCCCGATTAAGCTAACCTAGGATTAGCCAGAATTTTGATTTCATTTTTGTACATTTTTGGTGAGGTTTTCTGTTTATGTTGTTTGCCCTTCTCTTCTGAGCTTTTCAAACTACAGAAAACATAAGCAGTGAAAAACATTTCTGTAGAAGAAAAATTGTTACTTTGGTTTACTTTTAATCCCGGATTAGCGTTAACCAGGTTTCGAACAACCCGGCCCTGGTGGCTAAATACTGATGAAACCTCAGTTAAACAAGGAGGGGGAGGTCACTCATAGAAACGAGTGCTGTTTTATCAAATCTTTGTTGAAACACACTTAAAGTTTCTTTTTTATTCCCATCAAAAAGTATCATGGAGTCTTGATTTTAAACCATCTAGGGAATGGAAATTTGCATCTAATTAGGACTTAAACAGTCAATGAAATTAATATTTGATGACAACTGATGTCAATCAATATCACTCGATATCAATCAATCTCAATTAATCACTTGATATTGATAATCAATGTGCAATCATACGCAAGATATTGTTTTGATTAAATCTATATATTTGTCATCAGCGATCGAATTTCATTATCAGTCTACCATAATGATTAATCGATCAGTTGAACAACACAGCTTGTCTTTGATTAACAATATTGTGGAGGCTGGTTTTCCCTGGCGCATAAACATAAGCTGACATACACATACACAGTAAGTTGTTGATAATTAACAACTTTTGTTAGCAAAATTTCCTAAAGGAAAGGCTTTACTCAGCAGCACTGTATGGTCAGTTGATGATTCCAAGACCACTTTTAAGTTATTATTGATTGGCCATTAATTAGCTGATACCAATCAATGCTAATAACCTATTGTATGGCCAGCTTGCTAGGCAGGCAAGATGACCCAAATCCAGCACTGTGATTGGCTGCCCAAGCCCACCTGGGATTACGCACTGTCCCCCAAGAAAAAATTTGTTCTTTATCCCATTTAATAAACCCATCATTGACCAAGCACCATCTCTATCCACAAACAAGCAAAGAAAGAACATGGCCAATATCCTGCCATCTTGACCTTGCACTTGGTCAATAACACATAAATCCATTGATTGACATTGATTGATCAATTTGTTTTCAGATGAACGATTTTCATCAATGTTCATTGATTTCAGGTCTTGTTCGAAGAATCGAGAACTTCGAAAAATCAAGGGTTTGGAATATCAGGATTGCACTGTATTATATGGGTACTCAAGAGTACTCGGAAAGTTGCCAAACGTGCACGGTCAGTTGCATAGCAATCTCAAGATGAAAACTGTTGGCGCCATGAGAAGAGGCTTGAAGGAAGCCTACAATTTCCCAGAATCAGTTTACCTCCTAGTAAGCTTTCAGTCATTAAAGTGAATGCTTGGTAAATTGTGAAATTAATCACAAATGAAAAGGGTACACACTTGTTTAAAATCTTACAACTTATCCAATTACTACATTAAACTTAGCTTATTCTGCCCATAAATGAGCTTAATTTTGAGCCAATAATTACACGTAGAAACTCACCAGCAAAGTCCATCACAACCCATTCTGGAGTTGCCAACGACGCTATGGCGAATACATCGGCCGCAAAACATAAAAATCCCCCAACAATTACAAATTTATCCATGCTGTCTGTATGTGCGCTATCGACACGAATATATCACTGTGTTTGCTGTCTCGTTTAGACAGACTGCGCAATGACGTAGGTAGAATCGACCCAAAATCAATCTGCTGGAATATCAAATGATTCAGACAAATTTCTCCGCATCACTAGGCCTTTCACAGTTGTTAAAAGATGTTCACTCTTTTATCCTTCGGGTGAAAATAGTCCCAAATGCGTGGATTTAAAACCGGAATATCGAAGCCAACATACGCTTCTCAAACATTCGTAGATGCTTCCGTTTAGCTTGGGAACCAATTTGATGACGTTTGCGACGTCACGCAAGATGGCGGACAAATCGTCGTGGTACATGGTGCCGTTGCAGAGCAAACCGGCTCTTTTGTTTCGTTCAGGAAACGCTACTGATGCTCATTAGTAAGACTTAGAGAAATGTACCGTCCATCTTATTTTTTACAGAGGTTTGTCTCGCCGAAAGAAGGCAAGGATGTTATATTCAACTCAAAGAAGGGAAAAACAAACTGCGATCGACATGGAAACATGTCGGGCGAGGAAGCCAAAACATTTTATGAAACCGTCCTGTCTTCACCTAGTTCTGATATGCAACGTACTTTCGCTTTAAAGACCCATACTGGAGAACAAGATAATTCAAAGAAGAGGAGAAGTGACAAACTGAATACCTTTGATAGTTCATCAACTCAAACTGTAGGTGATTTGAACACGACAAAACCTCGTCTTAGAATTAGATCAAGATCTCAGAAACTGCCTGTACCTTCCTCCCCGAATCACAGGTTAGTGAACAAGTTTTTGAAAAATGCTCAGGAAGGAAATTTAAGACAAGTCCAAGAACTCCTATCGGATAATAGTAGTATAGATATCAATGTGTGTGACCAATATTCCTGGACTGCCTTGATGTGCGCTTCGCATGATGGCCAGATTCACATTGTTAGATATTTGTTGGAGAAAGGAGCTTTGTGGAGACGTCACAAGGATTTACAGGGAAGAACAGCATTAGACCTGGCTAAACTTGCTGGCCACTTTGATGTGGTAGAACTTCTTAAATCCTTCAGTGGTCAGGCTAAATCCAAACACAACAAAATCCGCAAAGAATCATGCCCTTCCAAAAACAATAAGACAAAATTCTGGTGTTCTATATGTGAGCAAGAGTTTACAGATGGTATGAAGATACATGAGGGTTCAACCGTGCACTTGTTTAACATACAGCGCAAGCCTCAAAGAACATTTTACTATATACCAGAAGGCAATGTTGGTTATCAAATGATGTTAAAGTCTGGTTGGAATGAAGACCAAGGTTGGTGACGATTTGTTTTTGCAAATGGTAGTTTTTGAACAAAAAGAGCATTAGTTTGGCAGATTTAATTCTTCCAAAGTTGACGTCTTGGGCTTTGCTCACACTTGGTGCTCAAGTACTGGTGCCCGGGCACCAGCGCAAAATAGTGTTGCATTCAGACACTGGTACTCCAAGCATCCAAGTACCATATGCACTGTGTCCAAATTCTAGTGTGAGTACTTGGAAAAAAGGTTAGTATCCAGTGAGAATCATACTTGGGCACCATGCTCAAGGACTAAGTGTGAACATAGCCTTAGTCAGATCTAACAGCACATTTTTCAGCATGTGATAAGCCACATGAAGTATAAATAAAAAATAATGGTTACTGGGAAGAGATGTTTTGGAGTCTGGACCGTGTTGCAATGGTCTGTTTATATGTGGATAGTTAGGAGGTGCTTACATACAATGGAAACAGGTCATTTTGCCCTAAGTCTGTTTCGCCCCAGGTCGTTTCGCCCCAACTCAAAGTCGTTTCGCCCCACCTCAAAGTTGTTTCGCCCCAACTTAAAGTCTTTTCGCCCCAACTTTAAAGTCGTTTCGTTTAAAGTAACTTGAAATGTATTTACAAATTACTAGAGAAATAAAATGTCACCTTTGTAAGATGAGGTCGTTAGTGACATTTTAAATTGTTCATTTCACTCTCCCCAATCCCTCTTTACCACCCACGCCATGTTGATGATGTGCCGGTTGATCGATGGCTGATCGTATTTGTAAAACTTACATGTAATAAACCTTCCATGCCTGTTACCTGTAGAGTATCAAATGCCATTTAAACCTTTTTATTAAACATTAATGTGGTTAAAGTGCCATTGAGTCTAAATGTATTTGTTTGATTACGCACATAGATCAGAAGTGTTGTTGCACTCTCACAGCAACAAAGTCAAACAAAGTCCGTTGATCGATGTTGGGATCAAGTGCGCAAGATGTTTGCATGTAATGTGCATAGTATTCAATGATGTCGTCGGGAAGATGAGAAGGGGTCTCAACAGTGCTTGTTTTGGTCAAGTTAACCATTTATTGCTTTCTAAATCGTTTGAAAGAACTTCGGGCGAAATGACTTTGAGTTGGAGTGAAACGACTTGGGGCGAAACAGACCTGGGACGAAACGACTGTAATTCCGTACAACGGTAGCCCCAAATGATTACAATTTAATTTGACCCTAATCAGTCTCACCTTTTGCGATTATCACTTAGACCAGACATTTTTCCTTTCATCATAGGTTTAGGTCCAGATGGAGTGGGACGGAAATACCCAGTTAAGACAGTCCTTAAGAGAGATCGGTTGGGGCTTGGAAGCAAGGGAAGTCAACAAGCAAGAGTTACACACTTCGGTCCAAATGATCACAGTGCTGTGAAGAGAAGAAAAGTTCTGACCAAAGAGGGAGAAAAGAAAGAAGTTACTGGTAGTAAGAAAATGAGAAGATGGGAAAAGCTAGCCAAAGAAAAGAAAGAGAAGAACTGGGAGAGAAATATGAGGATATATATGAACTCAGAATAAGTTTTTTATAGACCTTTTTCAATAACAAGAGCCCAAAATGGTCAAATTCCAGAAATAAATGAGGGGAAAAGATGCTATAAACTTGCTGTAAACAAAGATAAGTGAATTTTATTCAAAATGACCAGAACATTGCAATAAAATAATTTATTAAAGCATCAAATGTTTTCTATGTTTAAAATGTCAATAAAGCATCATAACATCAGTAGCAATCTACAACATTAAGTGTATAGGAAAAGCTTAAAAATCATCTAACCAATGAATTTTTCTCAGCCTGTTTGATTTTCAAGGCCTCCATGTAAATTTTACTCTTCGAATAAGCCAATGCTCATGTGCTGAGAGACTTTATTTAATATGTGTTTTAACAACTGTCATCTGTTCCTGGCTTTGTGATTGTGGAGAGAATGAGCAAAATGCCATAGTTCAAAAAATGGGAAACAACAGAGTGTGTTTTTATGTGTGAGCTGCCTTTTTCTTGCGTGTCTACTCTACAGTCCAAGTTCTTGAGCCAGGGCTGTAGCTATAATCGGCGACACAATCAGTTGACACACTGTCTTTCAACAGTACTTTTAGTGCACCAAATAACACGACTCTTTCTATCGCACAGTAAATTACTGTGGAAAAGACCCTGCTCCCCATTCAATGTTGTTTGTTTGTAGCTTAAGATCACAGCAATTGCCACACAACATTGTTTGGGGACAAGGGGGATTGAAAGGACAAGCTAGGAGGGCAAAAATGGATCACAGTGATGAAATAGGGGTTAAAAGGGTGAATGTGTCAACAATTTTGTTGCCGATTGTAGTAACGGGCAAACCAAGGTACTTGTCTCAGTCATTTGTTCCATTTTTGTTGTTTTATAGTGATCATAAACACCCTAAATACATAGGAGGACAATTAAATAATAATAAATAAAATAATAACTATAAAAGTTTTATTAGCAAATCCAAAATAAAAATTGACTCTTCTACATGTATGCAATTTAACCTTGAACATTGCCTCAGTTATAATTTTTTCTGGCTATGGCCCTGTGATTGGTTCACTACAATCCAAAAGTTTCTTTTGCTCATAACCAGTGACATCAAGCACCATCAGTCATTATTGTCAAGGAGAGGCAACATTTCCAGAGCTTTCCAAATACCAGTCTGGTAGGACATGATGAGATCCGTCTGACAACTCAGAAACAGTTATTTCCTCAAAGGGATGTTTCCAAGAGAACATATAAACAACACCTGGACCGTTCTTCACAACCACTGATTTCATCCAAGTGAGAAACCTGTCCAGAAGGTTCAGACAAACAGAGGAGTCCCACAGCCCCTCTTCATCTCGAACGAGTCTTGGTATGGCTAGGGTGTTGTATGTTTGAAGTTCTTTGACCTGGCCATCATGATCTCTGAAGCCACAGATGATTTTTGGAACACCTGCAAGGTATGACTGGGCCCACCACTTGATCAGCTTGTAGCGTTTGAAGTTCTGGTGGTGATGGTAATGGTGAGGCTTTAGGGAGGTCTTCAACTCTATGTAGTTTGCTGGGGCTTCTTCATCTTCCTAGTGAGGATAAAACACTGAAATGTTAGGCATTGGACACATGTAGCCTTGTGAACCCGCAGCCCCCTCTACTGCTTCAATATTTTAACAAGAACCTCCCCCTTCCTAAAATGGTAGCAAAGGACCATTTTAAGTAGGCTTGATACCAGCCGGTGGTGATTCAGGGAATGAGCCCATGAGGAACACAAGCAGACTCAAGCAAGGGAAATTGGGCCTACATCTCAGGAAGAGGAGAAATTGTACTATGCAAATATTATTCAGTCACCATGTTTGTTTATTTATTTATTTTTTACTTTATTTTTCCCCTGTTCATAGAAGAACATCATCATAATAAAAATTAATTAAAATTTATGAAATCAAATGACCAAAAAGTAAAAATTTAGTCATTTTTAACATCTCCAGCATCTATTTTCATAAGGAGTAAATTATTTTTCATTTGAAATAAGTTCTTCTCCCTATTTATTTATGGTAACCCACCCCTCTCTCAAGAGACTTAAAAAAATCTAATAGGCCCTGTCACCAGGGTAATTAAGGAGTTGTGATAGGCAAAGTCAGTATACAAGCCAGGTGGCCCATCATGCTGGCGCTTTCCTCTGGTTTCAGTAGCATGAAGCAACTAGGAGTTTTCTACTCCCCGCTGGATGGGATATTAGTCTATTGCAGGGTTACCACCAGCATAAAGTTTGCCGGTACCCATTTATACACCTGGGTGGAGAGGCTAGAGGCACTGTGAGAGTTAAGTGTCTTGCCCAAGAACACAACACAATGTCCCTGTCTAGGACACCAACCCGGATCATTCGATGCAGAGGTATACCCACCAACCATGAGGCCACCACGCCTACCATCCTTTTATGATGGTACCTTCAAACTGTGACCAACTTCTCTACAGATCAAAAAACAAACCTTAGCACAGCAGTCCACTTCAGCTCCAAACACCAAAGAATGGCCACCAAGCCTGGTTCTGATAACAGTGATAAATGCCTCACTGTCATTACAAGGACACCTTTCTCTTGTTGCCCCATTGTTTTGACGACTCTTGTCCACTGGTGATGTAACATAGCTTTCAAAGTTATAACCCCAGTAACACATCTCCTTCTGTCTTTCATCCATCTTTGTACGTCTTTCTTTGTTTTCCTCTGTTTCTACCTCACTGATATAGATGGTTTCATTGTGAAGTGTTGCTGCCATCTGCCATGATTCCCTTGTCTCGTAAGGTGTGCACATGATCTTTGTCAAGTGCCCTCTCCATGTTATGAAATCTGTGTGTAAGCTGAGGAGTAAGTATACATAATAAATTGCATGAATACAAATGTGCAGTTCGAGAAAATATCCATACAACCCCCACAGAAGGGATTGGAATTTCCTGGTGGTTGGGGGATGGGGGGGGGGGGGGGGGGGTCTGTAAGACCAAAACATGTGAAAAATGTATTATGTTTAATTGGAATTTCCAGAGGGGTGGGAGGTCTTAGAAGTAATCCTTTCCATGGGGGAGGTATGGATATTTTCTGGAACTACACAATGTAAGTAAGGGTTTAAATTGCATGAGCCTTTAGGCGGGTAGAAATGTAAAAACTTTTCAAAAATCATGAGTTGTGTAAATCCTTAATATTACTGCTTGAGCTTTCATATTTAAGACGTTTATAGTGTGACTGAGAAAATCGTGAATGTACATGTCAATTTGCACTGCAATGCAAATTAAAAATTAATGATAAATTAGCCAGCACTCAGCCAATCACAATGAAGTAATTTTATCAGTCATGAATAAAGTTACCAATTGAAAGTTAAAACAGGGTTGATCTAGCATTAAGTGTAAATAAAAAATACTTTTTTGATTCTACTCTGCATAATGCTTGCTCCAGTAAAAACACTTAATATTTTTTCTTGTGTTTTACACAAAATTACGTCTCTCCTAATTGTGAATGAGATGAATTATGTTCACTGAAAATTTTCTGGAAAGGAAAGTAAAATAAGAGGATACAAAGTCTCATTACCAATAATTAAGAAATAGAAAATATGTACCGTGTTTGTACCGAGTTACAGAAACATGGGTGGAAGTTTGAGAGAACGAGAAATGCTGTGGGAACACGAGCCGCAGGCGAGTGTTTCCACAGTGCACGTGTTTTCTTAGGACTGTTTTCTAATTGGTAAATAATAACAACCAAATAATCTCAATAACAATATTGACCTTGTTTAACTTAAAAGCCATTTCTGAAAAATGCAGAGGCATATTCAATCACAAGGAGGAACGAAAAGAGTATGTGTGACATGCAGTTTTGTTACTGGACACTTTGTTACTACGCACCTTAGCTGCACACACTCCAATTTGATGAAAGACAGGACGTACATGCTGATAACTAATCAGAATCAAGAATTTTGTTGTAGTTAAGATTGGATGTACCAATTTCAAGAGGGCCCTTATTATGAAAGCGGTCATTAAAGGGGGCATTCATCCGCTGAGGGCACATATTTGTTACAAAGCCAAATCCAACATACACGTTTATGTCTTATAAAACAGTATGACCCTGTGCTTAAGTCGAGGCCAGGTGTAAGGGAGGGGAGGGAGAGAGTGACTATGGAACTTTCTGCCTAATATTTGCTTTTACCTCGAAGGAGGTTTACCGCTTGGAAAACTTTTCGCTGTGGGACTTTGAATGATTTCAAATTTACTCCTGTGACGGTCGACCCACTGCAACAAGTGCTCCAAACCTTCTTTTTCATCTTCGTTTCTTTTAACAAAATCTTTGTACCCGGCACGAAGGTCGAAGTCTATATTATGCGGAGGACGAAAATATCTCAGCTGTCGCTTGTCGTCGTGAAAACCTCTATTATTGTCGAGGGAGAAGCAACCGACTTCAACAGGTTGTCGATAGAAAGGAAGTCTTCCTCGAAAAGCTTCTATAGGTGAGACAGTAAAGGTTTTCTCCGTTTCTGGGCTATCTTTACGAGGTTTCTTTGATATGATAGCTTCTGATTCATCTGAAGCACGTTTCATAGTTATCTTTTAGCCTGTTTTTTCCGCCTAGTTTCTTCGTAGCTGGGTTTGGAGATTTAATCAGCCATTTTGTAGCTTGGAACGGAAAGGATCATGGTCAATGAAAGCAGTACTCACCAGGGGTGAGGGGTAAGGGCGGTAAAATGGGTAGGAATGCTCCCTGCCCCGACTCTAGAAAAATGGAAACAAACAGCTATCTCCGGGTGGGGGGCACTGCCATATATGGGCTATATAGGTATGTGCCACTGTGAAGGGTATGGTTTTTGTTCCGTTAATATTTGAACAATTAACATTTGATTGTCGTTTGATTTAGTAAATAGCTTTGATTGACATTTAGTTACGTACCCGATACGGTCAACTGACCTTTGAGCTCGGATAAGGTAGTTTTTCACAGACGTTTTCAAAAGAACACATGTTTGTTGCTGACCTGTTTCGCTAACCCGTTTTCTGCTGTTTTTAAATCTGTATTATCTGATTGCTGACCTGGACAAACCGTAAAACAATCTGATTGGATATCGTCAAAGAAGTAAGTGTTTAGTACTGTAACTCAGGCCTTTAACATTGTAATTTAGGTTTGTGTTTATATTCTGATCGTCTGTCATTTTAGTTTCTCAGTGAAATTTTGTATTACTTCTTTAGATGGAATAATCTTGGAATAAATTATATGATTGGCGTAACCCGGTTAGATTGCCTGCTTGGTTTTAAGGAACCAGTTTTCAAGTAGTTTACTCTAGGATAGGGTATATAAATCAGAGTGTTTGGGTCTAGAATAGGGTATCATTTTTCCCAAAACTGACTAGTTGGTTGAAGATTTCATCTAGACTAAGGAAACCAGGAATTGCCACTCAAAAATATGAAAAAAAATCAAATCGGCAAGTTTAAATTTAAGTAAATCAGCCGCAATAGTGTCGATAGATGGGGGATTTGGGGAGTTTACTCTAGTATAGGGTAGCAAAATTCAGCTGAACTAGCTCTGGTATAGGCTAAGGGTTCCAGGGTCCCAGCGGCACATACCTATATAGCCCATATATGGCAGTGCCCCCCCCCAAGGGGGTTATCTCAGGTAGAAACTATGAAATTGCCTCACATACAAGTTGAACTATATAAATTTGTAAGAAAAATGTGGTAACCAGCAATAAGGGCTGTAATCTGCTACTGTAGCTGAACTCAAGGAGAAGCATTCAGACCAAAAACATCAGCGATATCCTGGAGAAAGTGACGTAAAAATCAAATGGGAAGGAAGTCAAGAGAAGCTAGATTACAGGGTAATGGAAAATGGATCAAACTTGAGTGGTGGCGAAGACAGTTAATCTACTTGAAGACAAGAAAACTGTTGTTTTTCATAAAGCGATGACCAACATAAACCCTTTTCATGAATGTCTGCCAATTTTCAATTCATTTGTGTGCATTAAAATTAGCCTTACTGACCTTGTTTGAGTCTAATTTCTTTTGAATTATCAACTTAAAAATGAGGCCAGTAAGGCTAATTTTAATGCTCATAAAAGAATATATAATAAGCAGCCATTTCTTCAAAAAGGAACTAAGAAAAATGGACAATTTTAACAATTGCCCTAAGATTAGACCCAATCTTGGATTATGACAGAATCATTGTTGTGATTGATGAAAGTCAGATCATTGAAGGTCGGAGTCCACAGTCCCTGCTGAACAACAAGGATGAAAAATTCCACCGACTTAATAAACGTATTATTTATCAATTAAGGAGCTCATGAGAAAGATGAGTGTAGTGTCATAGGATGCTTTGCATGAATTTGTTAGTTTTATTTTATTTCAATTGAATCACTTGGCTATTTGCTGCATTTTTTTTAAATGATTACGTTCTTATGTTATAGATGTTAAGAGAGATGCCAGATAAGTAGATAAAATTAGTTTGAAGAAGAGATAACCATGTGTTGATTTACTCAATCCAATTGACAAATAATACTTTAGTATGATAGCTAGCTTCATTATTATAAAATAATGATGTGAAACTAGAACTGTGAGAAACACATGAGATCTATATGTAACTTGGTATACATGGAAGGTATACATGGAATAGGGGCATAGAAGAAAACAAGAACTGGTGCAAAAAAAAAGAAAAAAGAAACATTTCATCTACAAAAAAGTACGTTTTTGAAAAGTAAGACCTGAAAAAACAGTTAGCTTTTGTCTCCACTCTCATCATCTGAAGAAGAATCATAGGCAGAAACAAGTGAAAAGCTTCCTTCATTTTTCTTCCCACCAGTTACCACCATGCCTATGTGTTTTGAGTGTGGTGATTCAGTTATTCTGTTGAGTGAAGCCTGCTCTTTTGACCATTTAATAAGATCAGACAGAGTTTTTGGCTGTGAGTCGCTGGCCGTTCTATAACTCATCATGGCAGGGGACTGAGGTACCTGAGTATCAGATTTGATATTAACTTCTGAATACTGATTATCAGTGTCTGGATAGTAACCTACTGCCTCTCCATTATTTTCTGAGTCACGATCCGGATACCGACGCTTCTGTGGAGGGAGATGGCCTTCCAGGACATCACCTTGGTTACTTAGAGGCCCATCATAGTCCTGTAATATTGCAGTAGCAAGCTTTTCTTTGCTACTTTCCACTTTCCGTTTCTGAATCCAAGGGTTGGGATCATCTGTAGCCCACCTTACATTCAAAATCTCATTGTTCTCCAGAGCTTGATTCTGCATGGCTTCTTTGGCAAATTCCGCATTTGAACGGTTTCTGTAGCGTACAAAAGCCACACCTTTTGAATGCAACACCCTGACGTTATCAATCTCTCCCCACTCTATAAAGTGCTTATAAACAACGGATTGGAGGTCAGACGTCACGGATATCCCGCCAACATAAAGAGTTCTCGCTGTCTGCGGGTCAGCTGAAAAAGAACCCACACCACTCTGGTCGTCTCTAACATGCTCGTGCTTTTCTCGACCAAAGCAGTCTTTCGTTGTTTCTAAATTTGATTCGAACTCGTCCGAAGGTAAAGTGTGAATCCAGGAACAATCGTATCCAAACGGGCAACAACCCCTGGCAAATTTTAAGCAAATGAATGTCCCATCCCATTGTCTTGTACTGCCTTTGGTGATTCCACTATCTTTTGCTATATTACATCGAGTAGTAGCTTGAGTTTTTTCTCTAGAATGACATCTTTCTCCTGCATTCTTGTTATACCAAATGTTGTACGTCGTCCCGCGTGAATTCTCGGATTTTTGCGGACCGACCGGCTGGGAAAGTTGCTTTCTTGCTTTCTTTGTTGTGCTCGCAGCCGCCATCTTGTTTCTTACCGTGAAAGGACTGGGAAAGAGACTAGCGCCAAGCCTTTGCCCACTCTGCGGTCGATTTGAAAAGACATCAAGAAGAAATGAGCGAGAGATAATTTACTGCAGCAGAACAGCCCCTTATAACCTTATGAGCAGTTTAAGATCAAAGGTAAGAATGTTTAACTATCCTCTTGAGTATACTAGTTTGAACCTGATGATGTTTAAAAAGAAATGACATGTAATTTTATCCATTCCAATAGAGCTTATTAAGGCATGCAAGAACCAAGCATAGGAGTCCAAATGAAGTTCTAGCTTAAATTTGCCCCGAGTTTTTTTGTTGGAAAGAAACTCAAGGTGGTGTATTTTTATTTGTTACTGCAAAATAATCTAAAATGGTGAATCACAAAAGGAAATATATTGAAGGTCATTGACACCACCAGGCTAAGTCATTTTCTGCATTTTCGATCATTGAACAAATTGACGTCAGTTTTCATGCGTCTGTTGTGTTATTGATCAGGAGTTTCGTCATAACATTATCAAAATAGCTGTAGATCCACGAGGTGATAGCGTACATCCGCAGACTACTCTGACAATGTTATAATGAAATTCATTGTCAATAACAGTACAGACGCATGAAAAAGTGATGTCAGTTTGTTTTTTTTACAATATCAAATTGCCAAATTGTCTGCTTTCGCTCGTTGCCGCATCGCATAAATTATAAATTCATGTGCCTGCCCGCTTGTTGACAATGAAGTTAGCCAATGAGTGTGCAAGAATTTCTGCAATTATCGTCAAAAGACCATTTTACAGTTGTCTGTTCAGTGACCTGGCCTTTGAATGGCAGTGAGGCTGGAGGTGACCATGTTTTGATAAAGACCTCACTGTGTTTGTTGTGTAAATTAAGTTGTTCTTATGCTAACTAGCTTGCATTAAAAATTACAAAAGCAGAGAGGTTTGTATCAAAGCAAGGTCACCTCCAGCCTCGCTTGCATTTATAGGCCAGGTAACTGAAAAAAAAACTGTAAAATGGCCTATTAACAATACACCTAGGAAAAACACAGGGGGAGGACTTCCATATTGAAAGGTCAGGGATGCTCATCAGAAAATTTGAGTTAAACCCTCAAAGGAGACCAATCTGGGTGAATTGACTTGAGCTTTATTTGGCCCCTAAGATACCACTCCAGAAGGAAATGAAAGCATTTTTTGTTACTATTATTAGTTGTGCACCCTAAAAGATACTATGATGGTTAAAAATAGTGGCAGTTCATCCTGAACACCTTAAGTGAGACCAAAATCCTTGAATTACACCCCTACATGAACATGAACAAGACAATGAACATCCCTAGCCTAAACTTTTCATGTGGCAGTTCCCCTGCCCCTGGCCATAAACCACCATGCAGGTGGAGAAATTGTACAAAACCAGTCCAAACAGCTTCCAGTTACCTAGTTACACCATGCATAAATAAAGATTTTATTGTAGTAATTATTATTTGGAGGTGGTAATTAGGGTACTTGAACCATGTTATAAACCAAGTTTAAAACCCTGACCCTATTAGGACAAAGAAAACATAAGTAAAGTGCCTATCCTATGTAGGACAGAACCCTCTGCTTAGACCCAGACTAAGGATTGGTTGAGATTAAAGGACACACCCAACCGCATAATTATTAGCTTTCTTGTTTTGAAAATTATCTGACATTGACTGATGACCTTCTTAAAATACTGGTAGGTAAATGTATTTGAACTTAGATTAACGAACCTTCATGTTTCTGTAAATAAATATACAGTCACTATTTTTCAAATTTAAGGGCGAGGGGAAGGCATGGGCATTTTATGGTACAACACAATGTGATATTGATAACCATTGTGGGATTAGACTGAGGTAGCATTGTCAAGGGGATATTTGAAAATCACAGTCTTCTATTTCAGGCTTATTTTACATACACAGAGATGTGAATTAAAATGCCAAAAATATTTGAGTCAGTATTTGAGGACAAATTGCCATCTTGTAATGCACCAACTCTTGTAGGTTTTAATAACAAGTAAGCCTAACGAAATAGTCAGTGCAAAATGACAAAGATGCGAACATATGATATCTGAAAGCCAGTGGTATTTGTTTGCTTAATTTTTTTAAATGTACATATTCAAACACAACTTACAAACATGCTTCTAACATTTTAAAAATGCTAGTACTAGTATATATTGTTAGCAGGGCAAAACTTTAAACTGGCTATTACATGTGGGTGGGAGTATTGCAGGCCTGTCAACCCCATTGTTATCACTGAATAAAATTTACAACAACATACTTGGCCATTCTCAAAGCCAGTGATGCAATGTTTCAATTTAAGCCTGAACTGGTGGTTTTGTGCACCGTGCAAAACCTGCCATGGTATTGCTTAGTACAAGGGCTTTGGTGAAAGTTTTGGTCTAGCTGCAGCCTGAAATCAAAGTTTTCATTTTGCTTCAGATATCGCCATTTGAGTTTTAATGTTTACGCCTTCTTACTTTTGGTTTGTTCACCTAACTTTCTCATGTCTCTAGGTGTTGTCCTGTTACCGATTACTTCACAGGGTCAACCCGCTTGGTCTGGCTACAGGCCTGAGATCAAAGTTTTCATTTTGCTTCAGATATCGCCATTTGTGTTTTAATATTTACGCCTTCTCACTTTTGGTTTGTCTACCTAACTTTCTTATCTCTCTAGGTGTTGTCCTGTTACCGATCACTTCATAGGACGCGGCTAAAAGTTTTTAAAGATGACATTCTTGCCTTGGAGGCTGGAAAAGAGAGGATAAGAAATGAGTTCTTGAAGCACAAAAGTGAGACTGATCCATCAAAAATTGTTGAACTTATTTCTATGGCAGAAAGTGCTGAGAAATTTCTCAGGCATAATGTTGTGCAAGGAGTACAGACTGACAGAAGTACTTTCCGTTTGAGGATTACAGAGGATACCCAACTTCAAGACAATGCCAAACGTCCTTACAAGGAAGACAAGTGAATATAAACCAACCTGCAGTTCCACTGCTATGAGTGAAACATTCCAAGAAGAGTGAAGTGAAGCTGTGATCATGATCTATGCACTGCACATGAAGTTTAGGAATGTGATCAGAATTTCTTAACATGAAGATTTAAGTCTAAGAAATTATTTGAGAAGTTTTGTAATGTAAAGTTCAAATGTGAGTTAGAGCCTTGGTCTTGTGAAGGTGTGGTAAAGATGTTATTAGAGGAGCAGAGTGAAGCTTGCAATCAAGATCTATGTACTGCATATGAAGTTTAAGAAATTCATCAAATTTTCTTAATGTCAAGATTTCAATCTCAGAAATTATTTGAGAAGGTTACACCGTGCATAACTCAAATCAGATTCTTTACATATGTGTTAGAGTCTCTGTCTTACAAAGTTTCACAAAAGATGAATTTTCTATGTGTAGTCTTTCCTCAATGCAAGAAAAAAGTTTGTTTTTTTCTTAGTTATTTGCACGTGGTGTTCTTAATAGGAATATATTTTGACTGAGACTTTTTCCGCCATCATTTTCCCTTGAAAACACCAAGCCACCTCAAGATATTTTTCCCCACTGTATTGTCTCTTAGTTTTTCTAGGGAGAGGGGAGGTTAGCTCCTTATCTTGGGAACACCGTTTTGATGGAAATTTCATCAAGGAAATTCTTGCCCGTAAGGAAATCTTAGTCTTAGGCCATTTCCTGTTCATAAATAGCTGAGCCAAACAAAATTCGCGGCAACTTTTAATAATAATAATAATAATAATAATAATAATAATAATATTAATAATAATAATAAGGGGTGTTTCTTGGCTTCGCTAGGCTTCCCTAGGCAACTTGTTGTTGCCCCGAGCCAATGACGAAACCAGCTTCAATATCATCAATAGCTGTGCGAATCCTTAATAATAATAATAATAATAAATAATAATAATGTTTATTAGTGGCTTATAAAAAGTTGCAACTGTAAAAATTCTTAGGACAATATATATGTCAGGGAAATACTAACTTACAAACGAATTACAAATTACACTCATTCTTTACAACCCTTATAAATTTGTCTATTGTCATTGGTCGAAAAAAATTTAAATAAGAATAGCAAAAAATACTCTACACATTTAAATGGCAAAAACTCTACTTTAAAAATACACTGTAGCTATATGCAGGTCCACTTCTTGGCTCAGTGTTCGTGGCTTTGGCTAGAGTTCCCCAGAAATAGCATTCTCAATTACCTTAACAAATATTTGCATGTCCTTTTTCGATATCTAAATCAATGTCCGACAGTTCTAAGTGGACTCTCCTGGGAGCTCGCGAGCCTCTTAGACAAAGTAATAATAATAATAATAATAATAATATTAATAATAATAATAATAAGGGGTGTTTCTTGGCTTCCCTAGGCTTCCCTAGGCAACTTGTTGTTGCCCCGAGCCAATGACGAAACCAGCTTCAATATCATCAATAGCTGTGCAAATCCTTAATAATAATAATAATAATAATAAATAATAATAATGTTTATTAGTGGCTTATAAAAAGTTGCAACTGTAAAAATTCTTAGGACAATATATATGTCAGGGAAACACTAACTTACAAACGAATTACAGATTACACTCATTCTTTACAACCCTTATAAATTTGTCTATTGTCATTTGTTGAAAAAAATTTAAATAAGAATAGCAAAAAATACCCTACACATTTAAATGGCAAAAACTCTACTTTAAAAATACACTGTAGCTATATGCAGGTCCACTTCTTGGCTCAGTGTTCGTGGCTTCGGCTAGAGTTCCCCAGAAATAGCATTCTCAATTACCTTAACAAATATTTGCATGTCCTTTTTCGATATCTAAATCAATGTCCAACAGTTCTAAGTGGACTCTCCTGGGAGCTCGCGAGCCTCTTAGACAAAGTAATAATAATAATAATAATAATAATAATAATAATAATAATAATAATAATAATAATGGCTTCCCTAGGCAACTTGTTGTTGCTCGGAGCCAATGACGAAACCAGCTTCAATATCATCAATAGCTGTGCGAATCTTTAATAATAATAATAATAATAATAATAATAATAATAATAATAATAAGGTTCTTATTACGCATTTAGAATTCTCAATGCGCTTACAATTGTATACGATTAAAAAGAATAAAAACCTAACTAAAAGATGCAATTATTAAAATCTATGACTAGGTTAAAAACTATTACAAAAAAGAAATGTTTTAAGGTTCTTTTTAAAAATCGCTATGCTCTCAGACTGTTTGATATAAAAAGGTAGGTCATTCCAAAGTTTCGTTGCGTAAAAAGAAAAAGATCTTTGACCGTATGTACATGTTTTCACGTCCGGAACTTGTAAGAGTATTGGCCAGATGATCGAAGAGAACGAGCTGGTTTATAGGCGTTAAAAAGAGAAGTTAAGTAGGTTGGTAAAAGACCATTAAGGGCTTTGTAGGTTAATAGTAGGATCTTAAAAACGATGCGTGATTTGACAGGAAGCCAGTGCAGGTCCTTGAGGGCGGGAGTAATATGTTCTTTCCGCTTAGTTCCAGTAATCAGTCGCGCCGCAATGTTCTGAATTCGCTGCAGTTTATCATGCTCAAGCTTAGGGAGGCCGTAAAGTACACTGTTGCAGTAATCCAGGCGTGAAATGACAAAAGCGTTCACGATACATTTGAGATTGTCATGTGAGAGATATTTCCTCATCAGGCTTATTGATCGTATTGGCAGGATAGCCTTCTTACAAATGTCATTAACGTGTTGTTTTAGGCTCAGTTCCTTGTCTAATATATGACACCCAAATTGCGTACTTTGTCAGACAGTTCGATTGTAGTATTGCCAAATGAAAAAGAATTAGGAACAGGATGTTGTGCAAAACGGGAAGTAAATTGTAAACTTTTGTAAGCCAGCAACTAGGTTTGAGAAACTGATTCGTGGAAATGGTAATAATGGTGGAACAAGATTTCAAACAAGGTAGTATCAGACAGTGAGAGGAGCGAGTTCGATCAACCAACCTGGAACCGGCTGATAATCAGGCTTATATTATTATATCGAATCATTCTCGCATTTTGATTGGCTATTACTTATGATCTTGGACACATAAATGACGTCATCGACATTCTTTGTTTCTTTATCATATCACATATTCCATGTTGCCGTGCGTCTGTTCAGTAGTTGATCACAGAAAACGTCAAAATGTTGTGAGAACAAAAACGTGCCAGTTTAACACTGAATAATCTTGCATAGTGATCTTGCTGTAATTCAGAACCAAGCTTTAAGAAACCTAATTTCCTTCTAACACGTACATATCAAAAACGATCTGCAGTGTCCAGCATTTCTTTGGTGCCAGAAAACATACATTTTTTGCCCTTAGTGTCCGTGCATCTTCCCACGCTAAAATTACCAGCTTGAACAGCTTTTTGTGGTCAAAGCAGACAGCCACCTCTTTCCAAGATTCGAACACCTTCTTTTTCTCTCCACAGCAAGGCTTGCGATAGTAACTTACAAACATCGCATTATCCCAAATTTTTAGCTCTTTGCATTCTGTCGGGAAGACTACTTCCTTTGGGGTCCTCACATAGGTTCTTTTTGACTCACAACCCGCTCCCCCGACGAATATCACACACCATGGTCGTCAGCAACTTCTCAGGGTGGCATTGCTGAAACCCATTTTTAATTTTCTGATACTGTATTGTCAAAGTGTTAATTCCTTTTTATCGGCTTTCTTTAACAATCAAAGATCGGGTCAGTCGTTTGTGTTAGTGATCCTCCTTTTCAACCATTTCGAAATGTTTGTCTCATCTTTTTCTACTTCCGCCAAAATTTCATCCTCCAACTTTAATGAAGTACACCACCGTGACTTGGTTCTGATAACGAAGCTTGCCTAAACACTTCCGCCGCCTTCGCAAATTTGTAGAGTTTGGTCATCAAAACATTGTACGCTTCATTATGAAGTCTACTTTTCAAGCCCTTTGTTGCAGCCAAAAGACTGTGGTAAGTGAAGTGGAACTGTAGACACTGGCGGATCTAGGCCCGCCCCCCCCCCCTCCTCCCCCCTTCTTTTGGGTAAAAAAATTGCAGAGGGAAGAAAAGCCGACAAGGCAAGCAAAAAAAAAAAAAAAAACCGGGCCTCCCCCTTAGCTCAAGGTCTAGATCCGCCATTGAGATCTGCATAACCATAGTAAATTAACTCTTGTGAAAACTTCTGTAAGAGATGCATTTTGCTGTGACAATAAACCTGCATGTATATGGTGTTAGAAGAGAGGTTTGTAGATTGCTCGTAGATTTTTAGCACAAAGGGCCACTACGTTTTTGACTTTATACTGTCATGTGTCATCCTCTCTAAATAAAGTTGATTGACTGAGGTTACTTCTGCTAGTTCACCAAACTCTACCCCATAGAGATCCAAGAGAAGGTTGTCTGCGAAATCTAAAATACAAAACAATGACGACTACCGTGTTGATATCGAAGCAGTGAAATCGATTGCTAATAAAACTGAACTAACCATTCAAAGTACAGCACCCGAAATATGAATTCCAACTAAGGTCAACTGAACCATTCAGTCCTCATAGAGCCAAACTAAGCAACAATTGAACCACTTGGAGTCAAATGGAAAACTTGCATTAAGTTTTTAGGAATTTTCATTACCTACAGTATGATGTGCAGATACTAGTGGAGAAAAATTTTAAGCAAAGGCTGAAAAAGATCAGAAATGCAATAAATTTATGGAAGTCAAGGGGTTTGTCAATTCATGGCAAGGTCAATATTGTATGCACCCTATGAGCAAGATGGCCTCAAAATGATAGATTATGCAACATGATAAAAGCGTTGAGGTTGAGCTAGCTAATGCGTATTACGGATGAGGACTCGTCAGGTTTCTGGAAGTCTTACCTTAATTATCTTTTGGATAATGAAGGGGGTCTTTTTCTACTTCAGTGTAATTATGATGTAAACCAGATAAACATTTCATCCACCTTTTATCAGGATCTATTAGTGTGGTGGTCAAATATAAGAGAAATAGTAGATCCAAATAATGTTTACAAATATGTTATATGGAACAACAAAGAAATCAAAATCTATGGTAAATGTGTTTTTTATAAGTATTATTTTAATATGAATATTAAATATACAAATGATCTGCTCTTCGACAAGTCAAATATTGAGTCTTTTAATGTTCCCAGAAGTGAGGGATTGACAAGGTCCAATTTTTTAGTCTGGACAGGCCTAAGGCAATCTGTTCCTTTGAAGTTGCCTGTCGACATACTCAATTTTAAGGTGATTCTTGATTAGGAAAGTCTTAAATGTCATGACTATTATTGTTTTCTTATAAAACAAATATGGGATAAGCCGAGTAAATGGGTTAAGCTATAAAAGAACGAATTTAGCCTTGATGACAAGCAAGTTTAAGAGGCATCTATTTTGCCAGTGAAGGTTGCTAACGAACCGTATCTACGCTCCTTTCAGTACAAAGTGTTGAATTCTGCTCTGTTTACGAATGACCGCCTGTTTAAAATAGGACACGTTTCCAATCCCAACTGCACCTTCTGTCATCAGCTAACAGAAACCATATCCCATGTTTTGTTCGATTGTTCTTTTTCAAATTCTTTTTGGCATGAGGTTAATGAAAGAATTTTGAGTAAAATGAAGAGTTGCAAAAGCCACTCGCTTACATATTGCGATGTTATTGTTGGGTCTTTTGAGGAGGAGATGCATCTATTTAATTACATAGTAATTTTAGGCAAATCTTTCTTGTGGACTTGTCGATGTGAAGAAACATTACCTTTGTTGATTCACTTTATAAGAAGTTTGGTAATTAAATATGAAACTGAAAAACATATACTTCAAATTGAATAAAACGAATTTGTTTAAAGAAAAATAGAAGATTTTTGAGGAAACAATTTTAACTAAAGTTAAAGTCGGACAACGCTACTATTAAGGAAAATCGTTAAATTAAATAAGTACGTAGAAAAAAATTGACAATATGTATTTTCTTAATTAATTCAATATGGTGTCATTGTTAACTTCTGTAAACCAAACTTTATTCATTTTTCTGTAACTTAATTGTTGAAAAAAGAATTGTAATTGTTGTAATTGTGGAAATAAATGAATAATAATAATAATAATAATAATAGTAATAATAATATAATAATAAAAAAAAACAATAACAAGTGCAGTAAATGGTGTCCAGTCGATTCGACACAAGGTCGTTTCGATACAAATCGAAGTCAACTCGACATATACACATCTTAAGTCGATTTAAGTCGATTACATTACACTAAAAAAAAAAAAATTACCGAAAGAGGCCTAAGAAGAGTTCGACCAGGAGCCATAATCGGGGACGGAGACTGTAAGCGCGCGCCATTTCTAGCATTGGGGTTGTCCCAGGAGCCATAATCGGGGACGGAGACCGTAAGCGCGCGCCATTTCAAGTATTGGGGTTGTCCCCATGATATGGGACAATAATCCTATTTTTAGAACAAATTGCGCCATCGCCTGAGGCACACGCGCGTACATGCTGCGAGGATTTTTGCGGAAGTCGCGCGGGGGAAATAGCGTCCGAAATTCCCGAAATTTTTCATGTTTTTGGCCCACAACTCAATGCGTTTACGTCTGTTGGAATTTTGCTTAAGTATTTTCGTCGTAAGCTGCTCCAGTTTGAGGAAGTAAGACAGTGTCGAATTTAGGTATGTTCCGCTTTAAGCTTAGATATATATCGCTGACCAAGTTGTGTTCCGACGGATGCTTCTTTTACATGAGCTGTACATTACTCCACTCTAAGTTTCACATATGTTGAAGATTAACAGCTTTTCCAAAACACAGCAAAAAAACTAGTTGGGTATATTTGGATATAGCAGCGTTTCAGGACTTCAAAGTTTCCCTCCTCTTGCCACAGGCTTGCGAGGATTTCGCCAGAGTCTATCTCGACTGAAAAGTAAAACAAAAAAATAATTGCACGTTTGAGTTTCGTCTGAATTGTGAGCAACGCTTGATGTTTTATCAAGGCCCAATAAGCGATAATAAAGTTCATGTCGGTAGATGCTGCTCAGTTTTGTTTGTGTAAAAATCCAATAAATTGTCTGTTGTCGATGAATAAGAGCGCCCGCCGATGCGTGTAGTATATATGATAGGACAAATACTATAACAACGTTCATTTGAACACAGCAAAAAAAGGACCGGAAATATAGCTCACGTCTCCCATCATAAGCATTCATTATTTAAACTATTTGCATGCATCATCAATTCTACTTTTCTTATTTTTCACTTTGTAATCAGTAGTAGTCATATGCGCCTGCACGGGGCTTATTTTTTGGGACATGTTAACCGATTTGCCCTCCCCGTAGCAGGGACAAAGCTTGGCAATGCGATTTCGACCCGCTCGCCTTCAACGACAGTGAAGCAAATCGAATCCTTCGTAACTTAAGAAAAAAGATGGCGACTGGCACGTTCACCCATAATTCATAGCGCACGAAAACTTTAACAATGCTCATAAAGACGTACAGAAAGGTTCTAAAATCTTCAAATTTAGTACACACAATGTCGTTTACACCGGGAAAATATTGCAAAAATATGGCTTTCCTTGTGACTGATGAGCTGTGTTACCCATAATTCATAGCGCACGAAAACCTTATCAACGCTCATAAAGACGTACAGAAAAGCCGTTCTAAAATCTTCAAATTTAGTATACACAATGTCGTTTACACCGGGACAATATTGCAAAAATATGGCTTTCCTTGTGACTGATGAGCTGTGGTAGGCTAGGTTCGCATGGAGTCGAAGTCGGGGGTAGCTTTGTCGATATTTTTTGTTCTAGACCCAGTTTTCGCGTGGCCAGAATGCTGAGTGTTTGTAGAAGAACGTCTGCTACTAACGCTTGCTACGCAAACTACCGAACCATCAAGCACCGCACTCCTTGTTTCAAGCTCTTCGCCGACTAAACGCTACATCGCCTGTCAACAGCCCATAGAAACAGGGCAAGGAATACATTTCGTTTCACTTTTACAATTTCAGATGACTTACATCAACAAGAATCCACCGTAGGAAAAAAGATGGCGGCTGTACATTCTACCACAATACCTTGCAAACCTAACACAGCCTGTAACGCACAAAGAAAGCCAAATTTTTACAATATTTGTCCCTGCACGAAGGACATTGTTTATGCTAGGTTTGAAGATTTTGCAACTCTTCTATACGTTTTTATGAACGTTGTTAAGGTTTTTGTGCACTAAGAACTATGGTTAAATGTAGCAATCGCCATCTGTTTTCCTACAGAGGATTGATCAGAATCAGGCAAAGGCCTTTGAAGTCAGAAGTAGACTCTAAGAGCTCTTTGTTTCAGTGCGACGCGGGTTTAAAAACTCAAACTTACAAAGAATGTATGAGCTCATTAGCGCTTTTGCCACCCAGATGATTTTGCAGTTTTTGAAAGCCAATTTCTCCTCAACTATTACACCAAAATATCACCAGTTACTAAATTTTACAGGCTCTTTAAAAGTTTGTAGTCAATCCGTATTCAGCGTGATGACTTCTCTGAGCAAAGTCGTATGTAATGAGGAAAAATCTAACCAATGACGTAAGCAAAGATTCTCCCACTACATCATGAGTGCATTTATCCAGTCACGTGTTAGATTCGATGGAATTTTTCGACGTTGCGTAATCAGGAATAAATGTTTTGTAGCTCGGCGACGGCATGGTCATGATCTGTAGTCAGAAAATAAACTCTGCTTGGCAAATGGCCATGATTCGTCTAGAAAACAAACTGTACGAGTTGTGTGCATTGCCAAAAGGCTGAGATTTGTGGTCAGACTGGTTTATTCACTGGTCATTACTAATTTATCCTTTTTTTGAAGTTGAGAAACAAATACAAACACAAGGTAAAATTATCAAAATAAGTATTTGGCGACGCTCTGCCTAGCAGTGTATGGGTTTCTCAAGAAATATTTAAGAAGTGTTAGCGTTCTGGAATTGAAGCTTGAGTTTCGCAGACAGTTTCAAAAAAACGTTTTTCCAGTTTTACGAGTCGCTGTCGTGACTCGTGAATTATAATCTATTTATCGCTAGTTCAATTTCGCGTGTAGATTGTTTAATCTCTCATTCGATCAAACTTTAAAACTTGTGTTAAAAAAAAAAGAAAAAGATATGAACAGGCTCATGTTGTTTCAGAGGGTGGACCATCAACCTAAGGGATTGGAAATTTCCACTAGTTATCTCTCATTCTATCCATCTCTTATTTTATACTCTCCCTTCAAACAAACAGCTTTCGCAGAAAATACCCTATACCCAATATGAGCGCACTGCTATATAAATCTTTGATTAACATTGTAGGTGGTATTAAATTAAATACAGAGAAGACAGATAAGGTAAGATCTTTATTTAGACACGGTATTTCGTTCTCGACTTAATAATATTGAATTAAATTAGTCTAACTACCTAACTTATAAATCATTAATAACTACTGCAATAAAAGAAATGTTAAAAAACCTGCTTTACAAGGAAGCCATGTGTAAAAGCAAAGTAAAACTTACATATTGCACTTGCAGATGAACGATTAGGAAATTTGAAAAACGGTTTAATTTGGTACAGGAGCTCTTGATTGTCATTTGTACGTGCATTAAAAGAATCGAATTAGCATATAGGGTCATGTAGGAATCGACGAATCACGACAGAAAACAATAGAAACGTAAATTTTATCATATGACCACATACGCACATTGTGTGACGTATTTATATCTTTTTTTAGCACATTGTGTCACTTCCATATTCGTATACTCGTTTCCAGGCTGCTCTCATACCTGTTCACCACAAAACCCCTCTTATAAAAGGTCACGGGAATTGGTGACCCGTTGTGCTTTGTTCACCTGTTGTAAACGATTTAGTCCGCAATAATGGGCATTTTACTTCAAACGAAATATCTGCTTCAAAAAAACTTTCACATAAAAAAACGAAACAAGCGGGAAACTTTGCAAGAGATTCTCATTCCAATATGGTGGATTTTGCTTCTCCTGCTCATAAAACTTAGCGTGCGAACGAAGGAGCTGCCGGCCGTGACAGACAGTGAAATACCCACAAATAATGTGTCCACGCTGGGGTTGTCCAATTCAGTACCGCAGGGCAATGCAACCAGCAAGCCAACAATCGGTTTTGTCATCAACAACGTTCCGAACGCTGATCGAGTGATGGAGCTGGTGCAAAACGCATCTAATGGCGCCGTGACCTATCTCCAGTTTAACAGCACCGACAGCATGGCGAACTATTATCGAAAGTACAGCGAAAGTTCAGGCCTGCAACTAGGGATTGAATTCGCGAAAAGCAAGAACAAAGGCGTTGCTTACACGATCCGTGTCCCTGTGAAAGCTGTTCCGTCGACTGAAAACAAACTTGCAGGTGAGCTGAGGATGAAAGTCCGGGGGGTGGGGGACGGGGAGGGGGCAACTCCCATATAAGAAGTACAGGGGTGTTCGTCGTACCTTTCAGGGGTTAAAGAAGCGCTTTTGGTATCTCCTAAGGTGTTCAGCCACAAAAGCTGCACAGCAGGAGGTTTTGGGGTATTTTTTATAAATGTGTTATTTTAGAATTGGTACCTCCTAGGGGTGAAAAGAAATTTCAAGCCATGCCCACATGACAAGATCTTGTTACCTTTTAGGGGTTCCTTTCAAAATTTCCAAATCACTTACACCAGTTGTCAGTATTTTTGTCTGCTGTCTAGACTTGAGATGACTACGTGCCTAGAGGCCATTACCAGGTCACCAGGTCTATAAGCTGGATAGTCACAGGAAGTGCTAACTTTGGTAATGTGTTACCTTTGTGTAGGGGTTAGTGAGGGAGCATATGAACTCCCTTATGGGGTAGGTGGCCCTCTGGAATTTAATACTAAGAACATATGGGCATGCAAGGGGCGTAGGAACATTTTTTAGTGAGGTAAAGGAACAGGTAGACTTGCCACAAGTCGACCTAATGAGTTTCAGGGCAGCATAGCTAAGTGAACAAAGAGAGCTGCGAGGTGTTAGGTTGCGAAGCGGTGGAGCGAGCGAGAAAGGTGTGAGAGGTTGACTTGTTTGCATTTCTGCGGCAAAAATGAGGAGTGGCGTGACTCTCAACTGGTGTCTCAGATTACATTTGTGAGTGACAGAAGTTATCAATACACTGCTCCACTCTCTGCACTTCCAATCAACAGTTTAACTTTTAATTGAAATCTTAAATGTCCAGCAACTGTTGTTCTGAACAATCGTCTCCTACGTAAGACCCTGAAATCTGGGGTTTCACTAATGTTTTCAGATTGATCTGCCCACTCACCTGCCCATCCATTCAGTCATAACATAGTCCAGAATCAACAACTAAGAGGTATTTAAAAAATAGTAATAATAATTCAAAAATGGCCTCTCTCCGACTCCCCAGAGATTTTTTCGTCCCTATTATGGTTGTTTGTTTGTTTACTCCCTATTGAGTTGTTTGTTGACTGCAGAGCAATAGTAAAATGCAGACTGCATACCACGGGTAAACTGCTAACTGCAGTCTGCATACTTTTTAAGTATACATGTTAACATTAACAATTTTCTATTGCTGAGAGCTAACCATAATCTGACTAACCTGGACATTTTTCAGACTAACCATAATGCAAGTGTGCACTCCAGTTAGATTGAATATCACTTAGCAAATTATACTGTATTAAATTCCTGTGATAGTGCGTCTCAAAAAAGTTGTTCCATGAATGATGGGTAACCATTCATGGTCTGGTTTCTGTTGTGAAGATCACACATGTAATGGCTTACATCACTACAGAATTCCAGTCACATATTTTAGCTGGTCATTGTTGTAGTTAACTTTGACAATAATTTTGCTGCTTTTTATCTCCTTTAAGACCAAGGCAGATGTCATGATATATCGAGGTTTTCTGACCCTAGTGATTGTCCTGCCAATTCTTACATCGTACTGAAAGTTGCTACCATACAAGCAAGTATTGATGCTGCTATTACGAAGGTGTGATACCATTTCGGTGGTTGCCTGATTTACATATATAATGTTTTGCATTTCAAATACCTTATTTTATATTTTATTTCTATTTATGTCAGTTTAAATTATAATAATTAAAAGGATAGTTTTAAGATGATTTCCAGTCCATATTGTGCACTCTCAAGAGTTTGTTTATGTTTTTTGTTTTGTTTCATGCATGTTGTCACAGAATGTGAACATTTCGCAACTACTCACATAAAGTAAATTCAGTTTCATGTCAACTGCTGTCATGGGCACGAAGCGACACGAAACTTTATGTTTTGTTCTTTCTCATATCATTTGATGAAACAACTTTGCAGCTGTAAAAATGAATGAAGCAGTTGGAAAAAGAATTTGAAAGCCCTTAAAGATAAGGGTTGTGGTTTGTGATGAATAATATTGATTTGCATTCTATCAAGTGAGGTTTTTGTATGTTTATAAACATTAGGGTTGTGAGACTATGCAGTATGGACTGGAAATCATCTTTAAACACAACTGAGATATGTAAAGTAAAATATTACTGACTAAAGGCCTGTTTACAAGGAAAGGGTTACTCTAGAAGGCGGGTTACCCTAGCAAGTGGGTTATCCTAGCACTCGCACTTTTCCTCTTTTTTTCTTCATTGTGTTTACAAGGCAGCTAGGGTTACCCGGGTAGGTGGGTTACCCTATCTGCATGCTAGGGTTACCCTGGAAGGTGGGTTAACTTTTTCCGTTGTGAACACTCCAGGTAGGGTTAACCCGCCTACCTGGGTTAACTTTCTAATTGTTTCCAGACCCTTTGAGCGTAACCGTGCATTAAGTTGTGGGGTTACCCTACCTGTAAAATTTTGCTTGTAAACCCGGGCTATCTTTTGCCCTCCAGCTAGGGTTAGCCCACTTGCTAGGGTAACCCTCCCTCCTTGTAAACAGACCCTAATGCAAAGTAATTTCCTTTATTCAGTGACTGACATAAACCACTGACCACTCAATTGGAAATTAATAAATGTGTCAGAGCGTTTGTAGCCATTCTTAAAATTTTACCTATGATGCTTAAATCATCATGGAAGAGTTAACAGGTTGTGCACTTCAGTCTCAAATGTCTTTTAAACTTGCTACCATACCTGGGTTTTTGAAACAGAGATTTCAAATAAAGATTGTTAGTTAGGACCTTTTTCTTTTTCATTTCAAGGTTGAAGCCAATTTGCCTTACTACATTGTGCCAAACATCCAAACAAAGATGATGCCGAAAGAGTCTTACACGCCGTCTCTACAAGGATTTTCCTACACTGTGTTGATTTACATTGTGATGGCGTTTGCACCTTATGTCACTGTTCTACTCATCAACTTGGTACAGGAGAAGGAGAATAAGCTTAAGGAGTTGATGAGAATCATGGGCACGTCAGATGTCGCCTACTGGTTGTCTTGGGTCATTACCTATGCTGTGATCATGTTCTTTGCCGTGCTCATCATGAATGCCATCACCATACCAGGGGGAATATTTGGCGGGAGTAATTACATTGTGATGGTCATAATATGTTACCTGTATGGTATAACCATCATCATGATGTCCTTCATGTTCACACCATTCTTCAAAAATGCCAAGAGCGCAGGTCTCTTTGCGTCATTAATAACGACAATATTTGGTGCAATCGCTATTCCTCTGATCATCGTAGATGTACCCAACCCTGTGAAGTGGGCATTGTCACTTTTTTCACCGACAGCATTTGGTCTTGCTATTTCACAGGTAGTGTGTCAAACTGCGAGTGCTAAATATTTTGTCAATCATGTTAAAATTCTCTAATAGCTCATGGTTTAAGAATAGTTTTTATGGGAGGGAGGGTTCTTAATTAAGGGGGGCTTTTTAGCCTGACACCAAGCCTAGTTCACAATTCACTCGGGATGTTGTTGTCTTGTTGGTGAAAAATGGTCTGTTTGCAGAGGCTGGCAGCTCTACAATGATACTTGTCCATTGTTTGGGAAGTGGTTTACTTGATGAAATGTCCATCATCATCTTTTAGAATGTTCAAGGTGGAGGAAATAGGCATTAGCAAATACAAATATTCAGCTGTTGGGAGGCATCTAGAGGAACATGGTCTGCCTAGGGATAAGAAATTCTCTGTCTTGAAAAAATGCAGATCGATGTTTGATTGCTTAATTTTTGAAATGCTCCTCATTAAGGAGTAGAAAAAGACTCTATTCATGTCAAACATTTTACGTGACTCTGTGTGCAAATACCTGACTGAATCAGATTATATTATATTAAAATATTTTTTTATGTCTCTTAGGAATTCTTTTACAATTATATTTGCACAGTTTTGATCATCTTTGACTTGATAAAGATGTTAAGCAAATGTTGAAACATTGTCATAAAATTTTCACTTTTTTAAACTTTTAACCAGATGGTTTTAAGGTTCTCAGCAAATATACAACTGTAGCAAAACCTCTTTTACTACACAATTTATAAAACCCTAAAAGTTCAACATAAATGTAAGACATCATGCCATTCAGGAATCCTCTCCACTGGGTTTACAAGTTTATAAATCCCACAATGTTATTTTAAAACTGCAACTGTGTTGTCACTTTTTTCCTTTTATATTTTCAGGCTGTTGACCTGGAAGGTCTACATTTTGACAATTTGACCACCAAAGGAACATTTCCAGCCAGTAATCTCATCGTCATGTTGATAGTTGACGCTGCTTTGTATTTCGTGTTGGCGCTGTACTTTGATGCAGTGATTCCTGCTGAGTATGGTCCACGGAAACCCCCGCACTTCATCTTCATGCCTTCTTTTTGGAAAAGTTTATTTCCTGCAAAAGACAAAAGGAATGTTCCTGCAAGACAGATGTGGTCAAGAGTGCAAGAGGCCTCTGATGATATTGAGGCCATGCCAGCAGCCATGCATGGAAATGAAGTAATAAGGTATTGAAAACAAAGGTTACCATGAAACCTGTATGAAATGGACCGGACCGGAACCCTTATTATGAGCAGTCTTTGGTATTACACTGTGTCCTCTTGATGTGGTGTTATTATTATTTTTTTTTTTGGTTTGGTTTTAACCCACGAAGACAAAAGAAGAGAGAGTAGAGGGACAGATCAAAGGTTAAATTATTAAATTGAAATGCGATGAAATGCAAAAATTATAAGGGTATTTCAAAAAGGCTATTGCACAACATATCAGATCCTGTTTTTTTAAAAGCAGACAACCTATATTAAGTGGACACTAGTGAGGGTCCTAAGGGTGTCTACTTAATACAGGTTTCACTGTATTTGTTCAGTAGAACAGGTGGGGGTCATCACAGAACAAATTTTTACTCATTGATAACAGCATGAAAAATTTAAAATAATTGCATTGAAGTGATCACAACTCAAAGCAAATGTATGAGAACCAAATTAGGGGTCTTTAAAATTGGATATCGAGTTTAGATTGTACTTGAATGGAAGAGAAGAGAATATCATTGCTCTATATTGGTGAGAGCCTGCTCAATACATTTTCTAAAAAGCAAGTCAGTAAAGTCCTGCAAATTAAACATGCAAAGTTCAAGACAGTATTTCATTATTTTGCAATTTGTAGTTGCTGGATGAATACTTAAAGTTTTGATTGTCAGATTTTATTTCCTTTTAGCATCCGCAAATTGAGGAAAGTCTACCACGGAAAAGAGGATGTAGTGGCAGTTGATGGTAAAGGATTATCTCTCAATTTTCTCATTCAAAAATCAGGAATCTTGCTTTTCCCTTCTCTGCTTTGGCACTTTTTATGTGCATGATTAATAAAAAACTGTAGGTGTTACAGTAAGGACACTCTTGAACCCTGAACACTTAACATTTTCTATTAATGACTATGGAATAAAGGCTCTTCTTACAATGTATAATATAAGCATTTTTAAAGTGTAAAAACACTAATTTTATACTCTACTTGTTAAAAGGAAGAGCAGGCACATTCTATGGTCACTAAAAAAGTATAAAAACTAACAAGTGTTCACAGTTCAAATGTTCTTACTTTAAACAATCTGTGAAGTAAATGAACTCAAAAAGTCTGATAAGCTCTAAGGAAGTTCACCTGTTGACCTAAGGAAGGAAGTTCTATCTGTGGTACATGTAATTCCAATGCCAGTACACTTGTCATGCTCCTTTAGGAGTCAGTATGGACATCTATGAAGGTCATGTGACAGCACTGCTGGGTCACAATGGAGCAGGCAAAACTACTCTGATTGCTATGATGACAGGAATGGTTCCTGCTTCTGAAGGCAATGCTACTATTTATGGATTGGACATCACAGACCCTATTCAGATGCAAGAAATAAGAAAGCTTATTGGTAAGCTAACAAGGCTCTCGTGCCATTCTTTAATGTCTTAAAATGTTCATGTACTTTTTAGTTTCTGATAATCTCTATGTGAATGACATGATGCCCATATTGTTAGGTGCCTACTGTGGCTGCTGTAATAGCTCCTCGGTAGACTAGCTTTGTATACTCACAGTTAATAGAGGGGAACAGTTATTAAGCCTGGCGAACATCAAAGGAGCAAACAAAGATGCCAAGATTTACATTGGAAGGTCCACAACTGTGCACAATCTTTTGTTTTACGTTCATGCACTATGCATGAATCATGTTTTACAATCAAATTATTGGTTTGTTCTTCAGTCAGAAGTAAACAGCTACTGAAGATTACAGGGTTCTGTGCAAAAAAACAAACACCAGAAAACATTTTTGGGCTTCGTAACCATTCCAGTCTATTAACAAAAAGGGTATACTTGACCACTTCATTTAATTTTTGTTACTTTCTTGTTGAGAAAATGATAACTGGAAAACCTGTTCCAATCTTATAAAATTTTAAAGCTTATAAAATACTAGAGATCATGCCATGTTCATGTTTTATACACAATATTAAGCTTAGTTGTAGATGTGACCCCTTAGTAGGAAATCAACAATTCTTCTTTTAATCAAGACAGGTACTTATTGTTGAAAACACTTGTGAAGCAATAAAGTTTGAATTTTCAATGAAAGGATTGTTCTGATGTTATTTTTATTCGGCATATGGTAAATTTTTAATTAAAACTTTTAAGCTTAAACTGATGTTTAATTTTTTTTTTCTGTTGTTTCTTGTTTTTGCAAGGTGTTTGCCAGCAGCAGAACGTGTTGTTTGATTTCATGACTGTGAAGGAACACTTGCAGTTCTATGCTGGGTTGAAGGAAGTAGAAGCAGAGGAGAGAGATGATATGGTAACATGATTCATTTTGGCTTAATCACAACAATAAGCTATTTTTGAAATGTCAAAAGTCTAGCATAGCTCCAAGGTTTAGGAGAAATAACATAGAAGTCAAGGGATGAATAAATTATTTCTTCTTGTTTTAATTCCCCAAAATTCAGTCTTACCCAAGTTCACAAAAACCTACCTGGTGGATGACAGGCATTAGTGGACACTCAACATCCTTGACATCTACTGTGCCAATCTCAACTTGCTACTACAATGGAACCCTGCCTTACAGTCACCTTGTTAATACAGTCACCTCATTATCAAGGCTACTTTATTTTATCCCGGCAAAGCGCCAATGCATTTTGTTATAAGAAAACCCTGTTAATGCAGCCACCCTGTTAATACGGCCAACGGCCACATTTTGAAATCCCAACCTGTATAATCCTTTATGTTTGTTTTACCCCAGTTATACGGCCACTCAAACCAGCTATGTTCATCTTTCCATTGTTCATATTTTATACACACTGATTCAAGTTTAAATTGTTTTAAAAATATATCAGCATTCCAAATGCTTATTAATGAACAGTTGTGTAGAAGAGCAATTGTGATATATCTGTTAAAACATCACTCAAGTTAGACCAGTGATGAAGTTTGACCCTACCCCGTTAATCCAGCCACCCCGTAAATATGACCACATTTTCATGGCCTGTTGGTGACTGTATTAATGGGGTTCCACTGTATCTGGCTTCATTGCTCAGTCAGAAGAACAATGCAAACCCTTTAGGGAGATCAAGAGAATTTATCTCTGACTGTCTCATGTGGTTTGCTGTTTCGTTAACAGGCCTAACCTTGGGAAGGAAATCCATGGGTGTATGTTCAGGACTTAAGATATTTACTATTAATTTTTCATTCCACACACTGTGCATCTTTAACCTTGTTTACTATGAATTTTCATTCAAGGTGAGTTCACTGTTGGAGGAGATTGACTTGGCTGACCAACAGGACACTTTGTCAAAAGATCTGAGTGGAGGCCAGAAGAGAAAACTTTGTGTGGGCTTGGCGCTTATAGGAGATCCAAAGGTACGTATCAGTTGTTATTCTGTACAAGCATGGGTTAGAATAATTGTGTGCAAATGAAAAGTTTTAAATTCAAAAGTTGCTGCATGATGTCTCCTGGTATTGAGAAGTGAACTCAACTGAAAAAGGTGTGCTTTCTGGTTTTGACTGACAGATTTCCAATGGTGGCCAGGCATGAAGTGGGAAAAAATAGAATATGGTGAAAATAAAACCAAAAATCATTTCTTTGGCCTTCGTCTGACAAAGTTGCATACACAATTAATTAATTGGAATAAACATCATTCAATTTCTAACTTCAGAAGTTAGTAAGATTCTCAAATGCTAAGAACT
Organism: Orbicella franksi; assembly: GCF_964199315.1. NCBI lineage: Eukaryota > Metazoa > Cnidaria > Anthozoa > Scleractinia > Merulinidae > Orbicella > Orbicella franksi. Next base: position 19,437,151 of record NC_138150.1, on the reverse strand, counting down.
TTCCCTGGAAGTTCACTTCTCAGGGTACTAAGTACTAGGTTGTCGTATTTACTTGAAAATTGATGAAGAACTGATTTCTCCTTAAAGTATCTATGCATAACAAAGTAGACAGGTGGTAAGAAGAATGAAAATCGTCATCTTATATAAGTGGATTATTCTTGCAATGCACAGTGTATCACTAAATTCTTAAAACTACATGTACCTTACCCGGGAGGAAAGACTCCCTTATAAAAAGGGTGGGGTGCTCGTGAGAAGTTTTGAAAAGTACCCCTGAGAGGTACCGAGATCCTGTTTTGAGGGCGTGGCTTGAAATTCTTTTCAACCCTAAGAGGTACCAATTCTTAAACAGCACATTTTTGATGAGTTGTGAATGCGACAAAAATGAAAAATCAGTTGATCATCAAACTGATCTCCTCCCATATTTCCAGTTTGGCTCAATACCCTAAAAGATACCGTGGAAACTCCTGCTGTGGACCTATTGAGGCTACAAACCCTAAGAGGTACCAAAACAGTTTTTTTAACGCCTAAAAGGTACGACGAGAAACCCCATCCTTTTCATATACGAGTCCTACGCGAGTGTCTTAGGGATAAGGAATGCGTCGAAAACAGTAAATAAATGAGATTTGACGCTCATGTGTTTATTCTCACTTTTAAGGTGGTCATTTTAGATGAACCTACAAGCGGGATGGATCCATATTCTCGGCGCCTCCTGTGGTCTTTGTTAAAAGAAAAGTGCAAAAACAGGGTGGTCCTCCTTACGACCCATTTCATGGACGAAGCTGACATTTTAGCTGGTAACGCAGATGTTGAATTTTCCTATTTTTCCTTATAGATCATGGACTGGTTTTCTTTGTTTTCTTCGTTTTGATGTGATATCAGCGTTTTTGGGACCTAATTTGATTGACTTATCGAATTTCAAGTTGAAAGATTTCTAACACACAATTAGATTATGAGCTGAAGATTTCTATCGCGCGATAGTTGACGAAGGCCCAGCACAAGTCAACTATCCCGCATAGAAGTCGAGAGGGAATAATCTAATTGTTTTAGTATAAATCTACTAGTCGTTCAAACCTCTATCTAAATCCTCCTCATAGGCACTTCGAAAACTCCAAGAAGCGGCCGTCATTTTGTTAACAAGGGTACACTGCTACGCTACTCACTATTTATCACAGAATAGATAGCGAGTAGCGTAGCCAATCAGAGAACGGCATTCGTGATAGAACGCTAATAGATTTATACTAATAGTCGTTAGAATACTGTAGCAATTGCTTTATTTAATCTGAAATTTTGATTGACGTTCTTGGTTTCGTGCATGGCTCGATTATCGCTGCAGAACTACTCTGGACCCTGAGGAAATCATAACCTGGTTTTGTCACTGGATGTGCCTGTCAGTGAAATGCTAATCCAGGTTATCAGTTCTTTAGACCAGTGAGTCAGGGCACTTTTTAAGTGATATGCTTTTGTTTTCTGCAGATTACAAGGCTATTTTATCCAGAGGAAAAGTACGCTGTGCGGGAAGCTCACTTTTTCTCAAGAACCGCTTTGGAATTGGATATCATTTGAAGTGAGTGTAGTAAATATAGCGTATTGTAAATAACTAATGTCATGTAACGTACTGTAGTTAGGTAGTGTCGTATAAACTGTCCACAACCCTTTATTTTCTTGTAATGTAGCGCAATGTACATGTAGTTAGATTTACAGTATGTACTGTGTTGTTAGTAACAAGCATTGTATTGTAAGTAAATATAATGTAAAATATGCAGTGTGACAAAGAAAAAAACAAAACCGAAAAAAAATTGAGGTAAGTTCTGTAACTGACTCTTTGAACTCGAAAGGTGGATTTACTTAGAAGAGCGTAAAGTAAAACGAGCGTAAAACGAAAAATAATTTTGGAGAGAGAGAAAATCTAGGAACTTAAACGACGGTGTAAAAACCAGAGAGTAAGAACTACGGAATTTTTCGTAAAAGGTCATCAAAAAAGGCCAATTTTGCGGCGAGGTTTGTTTGTTATACATACGTGAAAACATTACTTGTTCATTGCAATAAGTAGAGTTGCCACTTCCACAAGATAAATTTACTGTTAGTATACAACAGATATATTGGCTTTCTGTAACGAATGCCGTTCTCTTATTGGCTACGCTACTCACCGTCTACTCTATTGGAGATAGTGAGTAGCCTAGCAGAGTGCGGCTGTTAACAAAATGGCGGCCGCTTCATTGCGTTTTCGAAGTGTCTGGGAAGAGGATTGTTCAGGTGGTTGTTTAAGTTTTGAATGACTAATTAATAGATTTATACTAAACTAAAACAATTAGATTATTCGTTCTCGATTTCTATGCGTGATAGTTGACGAGCGCGCATAGAAATCTCGAGCTCATAATCTAATTGTTAATTATATCCAAGAAAATGTATCATGTTTGCAATTTTTCATTAGTATGGCACTAGCAGAAGGTTGCGACACGCAGCATTTGACTGAGCTTGTTCAAAGCAAAGTTCAAGGAGCCGAGGCTATTCGTCACCATGGTAAAGAAATGGCGTTTGCTTTGCCCATGGATCAAGTATCACGATTCCCAGGTAACTAAAGTTACGTTTTACCTGAAGCAGTTAATAACAAGGCAATAATCATAACATGTTCGTTTCCTAACGTCACTTACAGGGACCGGCACTGTCACCGTTTTTAGCAAGATTTTCGAAATCTCAAAAACAGGTATCGATCTTTGGAAGCTGAACAATAATGGTTTTATTTTGTAGAGCAGTACTCGACAAATGATTAGAACCCACGAGGAAGTGAGGATGGTTAACGATGGCGAGGATGGAAACGGATTGTGATATGGATTTTTGAAAAAGCGTCAGGATGTCAGTTTTTTCAAGAAATTTTTAGTTAGAGCTAATTAAGTTCTTATTATATAAATTTAGGGACCATTTCGTAAATTTATAACAGTTTTAAGCAAAAAAAACAAAAAAAAAAACGTGACAGTGCCTCTTTAATATATAACGCCTGGTAAGACCTTGTTATCCCAGCATGAACCACTCTACATCAAGTTCTTGCTTTGTTTAACATTCCTTCAAGAATTTCAGTGGACCTGCACCTCTTTTGAACAACTACCGTATAAGCTCCCTCGCTTATAACCCCCTACAGCTTATAAGCTCCCCCTGGTTATAGGCCCATCTACCTGTGAGCCGAAAATTCATTCGGTTATAAGTAACCCCGGATTTAAGCCCCCTCTAGCTTTCCTTGTTTTGAATTTGTTCTTCTTGGATAGACGCCGCTCCCTTTATAAGCGCATCTAAAAGCCCTTACAAAGTTGTATAAGCCCAGGACGTATACGCGCCAGTTATGGTATTTTGATTCTTTTTTGTTAATCTGCACCTCTTTGTTCTTAGCGCTAGGGGCATTGTTTGTGTTCTTTATCTATTGTTTCTTTTGGCCAATTATAAAGAACCTTGTTAACGGTACAGGTCGCCCCTAGAATCTGAATTTCTTTGCTCTGGCAACTTTTGATTTTTCCAACAGACTTCTTACAAAAAAAAAAAAGAAGAACGAAACAACATTTCGAAATTTCTTGCACTTTTGACTTGCTGGCAAAATTTTCATCTGGTTTGATAGTTATGAGACTTAATGTTGGCTGTCACGCAATGTATCTCCCCATTGCGTGACAACCTTGAGTAGTGTACGAGGCAAGACAAAATGAACAAAGGTCAATACGTGTAGCAGACTCTTTCAAATGACTTGATACAAAAACATGCCACCTCGAAGCGTCTAAATTCTTGATACCTTTAGTTGTTATTGTTGCTCCCTGTAGAGTTACTCAAGGCCCTGGAAGATAACAATGATAGTTCTGAGGTCTGCACAGCCCCTTTACTGGGCGTGACCAGCTACGGTGTTTCCATGACAACGCTCGAGGAGGTTTTCCTCCAACTGGAAGAGACAAATGAGGAAGATAGCGAGTCTTCATTAGAAGACGAACCTCCGGTAAGCTGAAAATTTTCAAGGGTGACAATTGTGTGGTTCGACATGGTATTTAAAAGTAGATGGTATAGGCAAATTGTCAGGCTTGATATATTCGCTACTTCCTGAGAGTGGAGGCAATATAGGGCAATTCCGAATTTCATTTTGCCTCTGTGTCAAAACGGGTCTTCGTGGGGAACCATTCATATGGAAATGTGTTCTGCCTACTTTTTTATTTTCATGCAAGTCATCGAACTCATTTTCATATGAAAGGTTTTGCATGAAGATCAACCTCTTTCCCAGGGTCTTTTCCCCCAAGCCAGGGAAAAGACCCTGGGAACGAGGTTGCATGAGGACTCGTTTTGAAACAGAGGCACAAGGTAACTCGGACATGGCCTATTCTGTAAGCTCTGTCATATTGGCTATCCATTTTAGTGAAAACATGATACAGACATAGCAGTCTCCTTGTTTGCTGGTCTGACCTGTCACGCTCTATAATCAATCATTTCTTAGGAGTTCTAGTTTCTTGTAGATGACCTTTCAGCGTTTGAATACAAACGTGACTGTAATTGGACTCTCAAAGTGACGGCCTTCGAGACGATGAGCCTCAAGACGAAATCCGATAGGAAATCGAGCAATTTCAGTTTTTTATGGACAAAAACCTCGTACCGGAAAAACTTTAGATACATTACAGTCCTTTTTGCATTTTCTAAAAGCTAAAGATATAAATACAGTTGCCTGAAATAACACCAAAAACAATTTACCCTGCAAACGCGAGAAGATAAATTTCAAAGTTTAGAGAAACTGTCGTAACACAGGTAAACGTTCATCAGTTTCATTTCATCAATTCTTTCAAGCGTTTCATATGAACTTCGAAATTTGTTTTTGACATTTGTTGTTATAAATGATTTCTTTTGAGAAGATATTTATCAAAACAGTCGCACAGAAGTTTGAAATACAATGTAAATAACCTTGGTACAAAGTTTTTCTCCTCTTGTTACTCGAACTTATGGTGGATTCCATCTTAAAGCTTTTTGGTTTGGAGCCAGAGGCCTATTGTTTCTCTGCTTTTGGAACCAATTTCATCGTTTTGAAGTTTATGTCCATTTTTCTATCGTCTGTTTCACAGTTTACGAGGCAGTGCTGATATTTCTCACGATGCTTCAAAATAAAGTTATTTCGAATTGTTTATTCTATTCTGGTAGACGGGGGAGAGTAATCAAGATCTTCTCAAACCTACGGATGCCATCGATGTTGAAGACGGAGGCTCGAAAGTGTCAGGGTCTGTCAATGCATTGCACAAGGCAGGGGTGGAGCTAAATAATCCGGAACTGAAGGAAAGTACACAGAAACCGGTATGGAAGGCAAAACAACAGCTGCTAGGGTTACTAATGGTATGTTATTGATCGTAGATAGACTAGAATGGCATGGCGTGACTTAATTTCAACTCAGAATGCTGACAGAGGCAGCGTTGGTCATGTGATATCTTTTAACCAATGAGAGCAAGGATGTCGTACATCGTCAAGGCTAATACAAATTTTCCGCGCGTTTCGCGGGTTGCACATTTTCCCGCGGTTTTCGCAGGTTGCACTTTTTCACTTCATTGGCAGTATTATAATAGTGTCAGTTGCATCATTGACAGTCTCGGTACAGTAGTTGTGTCTAATCCTCAATGCCTGCTATACAATGCAGCTTAGATGTTCAAATCGCTGCAAAAATAGGTAAATTTGCCAGCACTGACTGAGGCACTTTTTATTGTGATCCTTTTTGTAAGAAGGAAGAAATGTAGGGTTTATAAATCCGTTGTTGTTGTTACTACTGATTCTGTAATCTTTGTTGCGACTGGTTCTTTTAAGGTGTTTATATTAAAAAAATTTTTTCAGACGTTTATACTCTTAGGAAAGGTATTGACTAATCTATTGAGACGAGTCAAGAGAATTTACATGTTTACACAAGGGATTTTAAAAGATTTGAATTAAAATGGCTCCCTTCTTCTTATACTTTCACAGATTCGCTGGTTAATGACAATTCGTACCCCAGCTAAGGTGTTCTTCCAAGTTGTTGTTCCTCCCATTCTGTTGATCGCTGGTCTTTCGATACTCCGTGGAAGTAAGGACAAGGAAACGTCGGCAGCATCTGGACCACAACCCCTTGAACTGACACCTGATTTGTACTTGAAACCAGGAAGTAACGCAGATTATGCCACCAATGCTCTTCTACAGAACTCGACCAATCATGCCATGGGCTACGTAATGGCTTACTTGGCTGAATATAGTGTTGGTACCGCGCTGGTATCTTCTATAAAGAGTGTGTTGAGCAGTTCATCTCATGCTTTGTATAACTTGGGATTTAACATTCGAGAGTTTCCGGCGGACTCCAATTTGTTGCAACCCAGTGTAAGTATGTTTTCCTTGACTAAACTTACAGCGGTAATTAGAGCAATAAGGCACAAGTTTTATTTTTTACAGAATTCAAATTATATGCGCCCAAACTTTCTGGGTTGCATGTCCGGACGTTTCCAGTGGCTAATAGAACAGCATTTTCCATAATTTCCAGAAAAAGGGAAAACGAACTTAACGAAATTTTCGAAAATTTCTACTGGAAATTTCTGTTCCTTTTGATTTTCACCCCGGAATTTTCGGTTGGATAGTTTGCATTTCGGAAATTTGACAATTTTCGGATTTTCCAAGGACATTTTCGTATCATTTTCCCCCGGTTTGAACCTTGAAGTCCTGGAAATTTTGGTTGAATGGAAAGCGCCCTTAGATTGTGGGTTTTACCCTCAAACTGAAACACGCAATCTTATTGGAGTGCAAGATGTCCCAGATAGGTGTTACAAAACTATTGTAAATAGTATTGCGAAAGGGAAACGAGTTTCAGTTTGAGAGAGCAAGGGATTCGTCTAAGTGATGGTCTACACTACTTAAGTCCAGTGCAAGTGTGCAACTTGAACCTCGAAGACATACCCTTGGTTATTTAGCTTGAATTAGACTATTTTTTTCACCTCATCTTCTTTCCAGGATCTTTCTTCAAGTATCGAGATGCGATACAACGACACAGCAGTGCATTCTGTACCTCTTGGCATCAACATCATTGGATCCATTCTAAACATGAATGCGCTGAAGAGTCAGAATAAAACACCTTATCCACTGGAGACGACCATCCTTCCATTTCCTGGCCTCAAACCAGAATGGACTTACGACGCTACGGCATTCACGTCCATCCTGTTGATTGGTTTAGCTCTCATTGTTATTCCAGGCGGCTTTGGTATTTCGGTTGTAGCAGAACGCCAGGTAAGAATAAATGAAAACTGCGTAGCGCCAACGTAGATGAATAAAGTAACTCTGTCTTTTTAGTCGCTAAAATGTCGTGAAATATCCGACGTTTCGGCATCGTTATACAACAAAGAGGTTTGTCGGGCTTCATACCCTTTCCCCATATTAACTATGATAATTACAGCGGAGAGTTTTTACTGGAAACACGTCATTTACTAGTAAGGAAGCTCAGTCACGGTATTTTGAGTTAGTTTGGCCTCCTGAAAAATTATCTTTAAATTGAAGGAAAACTGAAAATAATATTTTATTGAGATAGAAAACCCCAAAAGGGATACTAATAAACCATAAAGGAACAAGGATGGTTAAGGATGGAGAAGATTAACACGGATTACAAACGACGACTTTGAAAAATGTAGGCTAAACTTTTAACGCAAACCGTGACGTAACTCCTTTAAGTGTGTGCGTCTCATTGGTTCGTTTCCTAATGAAGATTTCATGAGCATAATCAAAATTGTTTTTGGTTTGCAGGAGAAGATTCGTCACTTACTAAGGGTGTCTGGAGTGTCGTCATTTGTTTACTGGCTGGAGCTCTTCATCTCTGATGCCATCATATTCCTCATCCCAATGGTGTTAATGCTGATACTCATCCCAGCCTTCCAGCTACCCTCGCTGTCTCCTGCCCCCGCCATGGTCTGCCTGGTGATGGCTTTGCTCCTGTATCTGCCCTCGGGGATACTGTTCTCTTACCTTATGTCATTCCCGTTCAGTTCGTGGGACGTAGCCCAGCAAGTTTTGCCCAATGTCTTCACCTTTGTAAGTATAGCGCGAGTTCATCCTGGAAAGTCATGCAATGATTGGACAAATCATTACAAATGATACATTGTTTGTCTTGACAGCGTTACATGAGGTACAGAAATTGGACTTGATAATCTGTAGAGGTGAAAAACACAAACAAAACGCGTTCGTGAAATTCTGCATTTCTGTTTGAGATACAGTAGAACTTTGCTATCCTCGAAACATTTTCCCTTGAACATACTTGCCAGTCACTTACTATCGGCTTATGGCTGAACCCCCGAAAGCATCTCGAACTATGTTTCAGATAGCGGGATTCAACTGTATGTACAGTAAGTAGGCTCGGGTAGTACATTTACCCTGCAAACGTCAATAGCTCATTGGATAGTAGGACTTCAATCAAAGAAAATCAACCATAGCCAGTCACTGCAGTGGTTAAAAAAAAAAAAAAAAATCAATACTAGAAGAAAAAATGTGTAATCCATAACATATGTAATCCAGAAAACTTGTAATCGAGGTGGGTCTGGAAAAATATGTAACCCGTGGCAAGCAAAAGGAAGCCGTGACGAGTGCGTGTCCATGGCAGCGCGGGAAAGAATCATAAGAGCTGGTGATCTGTGGCAAGTACAGATAACTATTGTGTGATCTGTGCAATACGCGGAAACTAACGCTACTTAAACAGCAATCTCGTTCCCAGGGGCCACGATCTTTTTGGTTAGCAGTAACCTTTAGGCATGTTCAGAAACCGTTATTGAACTTGAAGAGCGTATGCGTAAAACCTCACTCTTTTGCATCCTTTTTTCTAGGCTGCTTTAATCCCATTCATGTCGGTGTCGTTAGTGGATATGACAGCAAGCCGTGATACAGCTATTATCATTCACTATGTGGCTGTATTTCTGTTACCTCCTTATCCAGTCTTCGGAGCTTTGTACTATATCGAAACCGTGAGTATTCTTAAAGGAAAATCTTTAAATACTACCAGACGTTTATTTATCTCAGAGTTTTGCTGTAACATTCGACAAGCTCATTTACCTTGGGTGAAATTGGCTCGCTTAGAAGAAAAATCCTCGGAGGGAATCCTTAATTTGTCATACCGCAAGAATGCAAATCTCTTGTTTTCTTGTTCTCACCAGAACTTAATTGTTTGTTTGTATGTTTGTTTAGGTGTACAGGTACCAGTCCGCTATAGCGTTTTTTACAGCCAATGGTGGATCAGTTGATGTGCAAGTCACTGCAAGTGATTACTTCAAATGGACTAAATACAATGGCATTCCTGCTGCGTTGATTGCTGTGAGTTCTTACGACAATCCTTAAGCGTTGTTTTGTTACTGTTGTGACGGGTTGGCCTATGATACGACTACAGTCAAACCTCCAGTTGCGACCACCTCTCGTAAGCGATCACCTCTCCTCAACGACCAGTTCTCCGAAATACCAAAAGATTTCAAGTCAAATCACTAGATTTGGAACCTCTTGCAAGAGACCACCTCTCGCAAGCGACCGCGACCACTTTTAGAGCTAAAAGTTTGACATTTTATTTTGGTTTTTTACCTCCTGTGAGCGACCTCTTGACAGATAATAGAGCAGAAATTGGATAATATGGTGTTGTAACATTATCGGATTCCTGGTAGACAACGCCTTAGATTTAGTAGAAGTTCCTTGTTCATTTGTTAATGTGCTAAAACTACAACCAAAGAGACACACACAGTTACACACGCGTTGTTTTGTTACTATTGTGGCGGGTTTGCCCACGATACGACAGGTATGACTGTGGTACAACTGCAGCAGAAATGCAGAGACTGTTCAAGAGAGGATGAACGTTAGAGGGTTAATTCCCTAGTCCACGACAATCCGCCTTAAGTTATTTTTAGATCAATCCCGGTTGCGGAAATCTTAAGAGGGTCTGGAAATAGCAAATCATTTGACGCGGATTTTGCTCATGTAGACAGGCCAAACGGGTTCACACCCATTTAAATCCTGCACGAAACCATCAATAGCGTTATCCGTGGAATAACTGAGTGCCTACAGAATATCTGCATAATATCATGATACCTTGTCTAAAAATAACTTGAGAGTTACCTTGGGAATAAGTCCTGTTTGACGTATTAACATTGTCATCCCCCATCCTCTCTTGGACTTATAAGTTCCAATGCATTATCGTGTTTTGCCTTTTTTTGTATAACACGACTATTGTACAATTGTGGTGTCAAAGCCACGACTCTGACTGTAGTACGACTCTGCTATGAATTTGGTTTGGCAGTCTGTGACTTGGCTGCAGTGAGATTGCTATGACTGTGTTTGGAATGTGGTGTAAGCACGAGTCCAGTATTGTGTTTTGCTTATCACAAGAATATTGTGTGATTGTAGTGTGACTGACAAGACTGTAGTATAACTGTGCTATGAATACGGGATGCCTGCCTGTGACCTGGATTGAGACTGATATGACTGTGCACGAGCACTATAAGATTGTGTTTCGCCTATCACAAGAATGTTGGGTAGTGTGACTGCCAAGCCGACTGCAGTGGAACTGTGGTTTAGCTGGTTTGATTGTTGAACGACTGTTGGACTGTTGAGCTGTTGAACGTCATTCAGCTAGACAATTGCAGAGCGACTATAGCTCAACCTTAGTATTGTCTTCGCGTATCTATCTTTACTGGGTTTTAATTAATATCTCATTGCCTTGTATTGAATAATTACTTAAGATTCTGTTTTGTTTCTCTCAGCCTGTCTTTCATACAATCCTTTTCGCTGTGCTGATCTATATTCTGGACCAACGAAATGTCGCCGGTAAAGCCATGTGCTCTTGTACTTGCAGGTATGTTGAGTCATAATGAATAAACATAGACCCTATATATTCCTAACAGGGGCTAAGTTTATTGCCGAGGGAGAAGAAACCAGAAAAGGGAACAAGAAAGTCTTTGATCACTTGCTACGTGACGAATCCCATGACCTCTGGAAAAGATCTTTTCATTGTTCGGAGCCAGGGCCGAGCAAGTCCTGGGTAGCATCTTGAACAGAGGATCCTATTATCCCGAACCACCCGTTTATCACATACAGTTCATCCCGCACCATATTACCAGTAAGTCTCGTACGGCCCTTACTTCCTGTTAATCCCGTACCGCCTGTGCGTGCCGTAATCCCACACGACCTGTACTTTCCAAATAACCAGTGACATATACGGTCCGTACCCTCTGTTATCATTTAATCCCGTAAGACCCGTACGTCCCGTTAATCCCGTACGACCTACGACGAGTTGACTCCCATATGACCAGAGGGTGGCTTGAGTCCCCTGTCTCTCGACACGTTAGCTTACTCTTCTACGGGCATCTCTCAACACGTGGCCCTTATAAAGACAAAATACTATAATATTAGAAAAGAAGAGAAACAGAAGCGTGTTGAGGGATCCTTGCAGATTTTTAAAACAGGCCGCAAAGAACGTTACCTGCTTTCTGCGAGTATAGTTGCATTTACTTTTTCAGTGGCAAGAAAAATGGTCAAGTTGGTGGAAGTCCGAGCCTCGTGCGATCTGACAGCGTTCGGTCACCGGAACCAGAGGACGACGACGTACGAAGAGAGAAGGAGAAACTGCTAAACAGAAACGAAACTTCCATCGAAGAGTCCTCTTTCTCCGTTATAATCAAGGCAAGTTCAAGAGCGCAAGAGCTCGATCAATCACAAGTTCCTCCCCCACCCCCGCCCTTTGCATTACGCCAGGGTTTCTCTAGTTTCCTACTGGCTCGGCACACAATCCTGAGTGTGACAAGCCCAAAGACGGTCTTCGTAGAAGGCTAGGGTTTCCCAGGAATTTGTTAGTTCGCATTTATACATCTCAGCTGAGGAAATTACTATGAAAGCGGGGTGACTCCATCTACCGTTCCGGCCAAAAATATAACAGATAATGATAAAACACATGGAATTTTATTAGGCATAGACCTCTTGATCTTCGAGTCTAACCAAATCGCGCCTCTGTTATTATCACACCCACTACAATATTGGGGTCAAACACCATCAGTTCCAACAAAGAGCTAAAGCTATTATTTAATTGTGTTGTTTAGGGGTTGTGGAAGAGATTCAACACTGGCAGGAAAGCCAAAACAGTTGTCAAAGACCTGTTTTTTGGTGTAGAGCGAGGAGAAGTCTTTGGACTTCTTGGACCAAACGGAGCTGGGAAGACAACCTCTCTGAACATGGTAACTGGAGACCTTCCACCAACAAGGGGAAAGGTAGTATACAGTTACTATTAAGATCACGTGTAAAGGCTATAAAACTTGTTTGCATAGTTGCCGTAGCCAGATCACAGGTGACCAAAGCGTACGGGATACAGTTTGTAATGTATGTTTGGTAAGAGCTTCTATGGATTTGAAATTCCATCAAAGAATCTGGGAACTATCCCCATTTTTTCTTTGAAAAGCTTCAAGAAAGTTTAAAATCTTACGTGGTATCCTTTTTCTGGTGTTGTAGCGCTTCTGTGTGCGATATGATAGTTCATCTCGTGTTTATACTATATAGGCGCATAAAACAGGGGTATAATTCTTCTGGACCGATATGCGCCTTTAGTATAAGAAAGGGCGATCTGAACTGGACCGTTTTATCCGAATTTCTTTGTACTTTTAAGCGAAGTATCATTAGTCAATCTTGAAAAACTGGTCAACAATTCGTTTAGCTTATTATGTAAGCGGTATTTTTTATGTATTATGTATTCAGACTCTGTTCTTTGTTTTCTTTATCAAGATCTATGTAGCGGGTTATGACATGAGCAGACATCCATTTGAGGCATTCCAGCACATGGGCTTCTGCCCACAGGCAGACGCACTCTGGCCGATCGTGACACTGCAGGAACACCTTGAAGCCTACGCCAGGATCCGCGGCGTGCCATGGGGTGAAGTCAAACGACTTGTCGGGCAGTAAGTTGAAAACGTTTCAATGCCTACAGATAGCCAAGGCTAGTCAAGACAAAACGTATGCCAGTTGGCTCCGACGAGGAGCTGACGCCCAAAACGTCAGCTTCAGACTCAGTTACCTTAAAAAATTGAAGTTGATTATTGACCTCAGTATCTCCAAAAATAAAAGCAACCAAGTAGTGAGGGGTGTGGGGGGGGGGGGGGGCGGGGGGGCGGGGAAGGGGGGAATGCTCATCAAGCTTTAAGGGGGTTTGAAGTCGTGTTTTGGTCCTGTCTAGCAGAACATTCCATTTCGGTCAAATATTTACAGTTGCTATGCATGGTACAGTTTTGAAGTAGGCCACACATGGAAACTAGTTTTCAAAAATAGGTACACGTATAGATATTCTCCTGAAAAGTGAGTAAATTCCTCTTAAAATAAACTAATATATAATATAACTAATTAAAATGGAAATAAGCAGTGGTACAACCAGGGAGTGGCTACTCGTCCACTGTTTCCTGATCAAACTTGAATTTAGAGGTGTTGGTTTTTTGTGGGGGGTGGAAAACCGGAGAACCCGACGAAAAACCTTCGGAGCAAGGCGAGAACAAACAACAAACTTAACCCACTTATGACAGTGGGTCTAGGGGCACATTTCTCGAAAGCCCCGGAAGCTTTTTTGGCCCGTAAAGCCATTTTAAATCTTTTTTTCTAATCTTTATCTAAAAATAGAGAGGGGTATACGCCTGAAACGTCTTCTATGAAGGGAACATCTGGTCATACTAAGAATATGTAAATAGAACAGCTCTGTAATCGTAAGGTTTGAGGTTCTGCTACGGCTTTCCGGGTGCGAAAACTTTTCGGGACCCCCGGGTCGGGATCTCCGAGAAACAGGCCCCTGGATTCAAACCCAGGCCAGATTGGTATATGGTCAGCGCTGTACCTACTGAGCCACTCCTGCTTTCCGTTTGCAAAAACTGCTTTTTGTATTTAGGTAATCTTTGCTATTACTGACGACATTTTTGTTTGTTTGTTTTTTTGTTAGCTATATGTCAGCTTTAAGGATTACAGAACATGCTGGGAAGAGGTCCAAAGATCTTTCAGGAGGAACAAAAAGAAAGGTTATCATTTGTTCCTTTGGCTTTTTCCAAACTATTTAACTTTGATTGTTCCAGTTACGTTGTATGCAATTTTAGCATCGTACTTCCTGGTCGAGGCAGACTTTCTCCTTACCTGCTGTCATACATTTCTTGTAATGTAAGTTCAGAGATTTTAGTCTTTCGTAAGTCAATATATCCTTGATGATTTTCTTTATTCTCAACACTTGTATGTTTGAGATTGTATTGATTTGTAAGGAGAAATTAACAATAAAAATATTCGTCTTGCTCATACAGGTCAGTTTTGCCATGGCCATGCTTGGGGACCCTGAATTGCTGTTACTTGATGAGCCCTCCACTGGCATGGACCCATCCGCGAGGCGTTTCCTATGGTAAGCAGCCAGCTACCGACATGAAATGACGCTAGGAAAAAAGTACCTTGGTTGTGAAAAACTACCGGCGAATATTGGCAAACTGTCAAGCATTTTGCTATTTTCGTGCGAAAACAGCTGTCAAACGTGGCCTGAATATTTCGCGCCGAATCTTCTGTCACCCGCCGGAAGCGTTTTGCTGTTTTCGAGCCAAAACTTCCAACACTCACGGGAAGCTTATCGCTGTTTTCGCGTCTGAATTTTTCGCGAATACGTCTGCAGTCCATGGTCTGCTTTTCTTCGCGTCAAAAACTCTTGTCATCCACGGGATGCGTTTTGCTACTTTCGCGCCAAACCTTCTGTCGTCCGTGACAAGCTCTTTGCTGTATTGGCACCCTAAAAAAAACTTTTCTTGTCTGCGATCTTAGTTCATTACCATCTTCACCAACTCCTTTCAAAACGAGTATTTTTCTAAGTGTACTGAATGTTTCACTTTCTCTGTTGTGTCGCTCCCCCTGATTAGGAACACCATTAGTAAGAACGTCCATGGAAACCGGGGGGCCATTCTCACCACTCACTCCATGGAGGAGGCAGACGCCTTGTGTTCACGAGTTGGTATTATGGTCAAAGGTCAACTGAAGTGAGTCACTATTTTGAATATCATAGCAGAATTTAGTTAGTTATAACATTTGAAAGCAAAGATGCTCAACTGCGCATTGTCACCGATTGGCCTATTTCGATAAAACTAAAGAAACCACATCAAGGCCAAGGGATGAAAAAAGTTGTCTTTTGTCTTTGGAGCCAGGTTGGAGTTAAATATGTAGCAAGTGGCTTTTGCTCCAGCCATTATGAAGACTTTAGTTTGAATCTTCTTCTAAAAATTGCGTGGTCAAAATCAATTAGAAATTTGTTTGTTTGAAAACTGTACAACATAACATCAACCAAAGCAAGTTAAGTTCGCACAATTCCCTCTCCAGTCACTTCATTTATGGCCTCTACTTAAATTTTCATACTTTCTAAGAGGTTATATGGATTTACCATTGCTATTATTTGGAATTACAAAAAGCCAGTCCTTAAGAACCTGACCAATATATCACCATCCTGCCTTTAGGTGTCTTGGCTCGACGCAACATTTAAAGAGTACTTATGGCAGTGGCTACACTTTGGAAATCAAACTCACTCAAACCCAGTCCCCTAAACCCCCCACGGATGATTCGATGGAGCGGTTACACAATTATGTTGTAGAGTTGCTTCCAGGTGCCACTCGGTCCGAGGAGTTCGGTGGAAGAGTGATATACAAGGTCCCGAGAGAAGGCGTAGGAGCGCTATCACTAATCTTTAACAAACTCGAAAGAGGTATGGGACAAACGTGGCAGTAAATAATGGGATAGTGTTAACCCAGGAGTACCAAGTTCAAAAAGCAAAAATTGGAAAAAGAAAAAAAAAAATCTAAAATAGGGACAAATTGACCGACAAAATAGGGCAAATTGACCGGATGCAAGGACAATTTTGCTCGCCTGGTTTGACCTTCTAGAGGAAAGTTCTTCCTATAAGGAAGTTTAGTTCAAAAAAGGTTGCCCTCCTTCTGAAAACATTAATGAAACCCTTGCTAAAATTTCATTTTACAAAAATATTAAAAAACAAAAAAAACAGCAGTAATTGATAGCTTTCGTGGATGGATGGTCACACTACATACTAAGGAGTCATCCACGGACTTAAAGTCAGAATGGTTACATACCTGGGTTTCATCCAGAGACATGCAGCCGCAACTATTTGTTAGATGTCATAGTGTTGAGAGCGGTCGACTCCCATCAACGTGGTCAGAGCTCGAATCCTGCCTGGTGTCATATGTGGGTTGAATTTGTCAGTGGTTCTTGTCCCTCAGCCTGCTCTGAGGCTTTTTCCCTGGATACTCATGCTTTCCTCCCTCCTGAAAAATCAACATTTCTTAATGTCTCAGCTCTACCAGGGTAGAGGATCCGCTTTAAAACCAGCAGGGAATAATGCAGCTTTCCTCTATGAATATTGCAGTTTATTGTTTCATTTTTTTTTGTGCTGTCAACGTCGATGAAATGAAAAGGTGAAGTCCTTTTGTTTTGTTATTTAAGCGAGTTTTCTTTGCTTGATTTTCCAGGTAAGGAAGAGATCGGGATAGAAGAGTACAGCTTCAGTCAATCAACTCTTGAACAGGTAGAGTTTTGACTTTTACTAATTATTTCTTTCTTTCTTTGCTACAAAAATATAGCCATGGTAAATAATCTGAAGAACTCGGCTATTTCGTTCACTTTCTGGTTTCTCCCTGGTGCTTAAACTTGGTGAATTTTAGACTTGGTAAAAATTAGAAATCCTGACACCCCTTTCAAAGCCATCATTCAGTGACAGTTAACCTTTTAATTAATGTCCAACCTCTCGTTGCCATTTCATAACAAATTTAACTCGAGGTCTAATATCTGTTCAAAGGAACATAAACCTGTTGGGCTAAAATCGTTTTGAAGGAGAGATGTGGTAATCATCGAGAATTTCGTGAACAAGTAATCGATTTATAACCCAGGAGTAATTCATAGATGCCATTATTAACAACTTTGCTGCATAGTTGTATATGAGGTAAGTCCGCTCCTTCCTTCTTTTCGGGGATTTAAGTATATTTCTGCCCCCTCCCCACTCCTTGTGAGGCCTAAAACTAATGCCCCTACTGCCGGACGGTACATACGGTTAAAGCACTTCTGTGTTTACGTTTTCACCGACTAAAACAATATCCGTAGGTTTTTCTGGAGTTTGCACGCGAACAAGATGACGATAGAACCGGAGCCAAAGACAACCCAATTGCAGACGAAATTATGGAAAATGGCGGCGATCACGTGACAGTCTAGTCTAGTCAGAATGTTTATATTGGCATTTCGAAAGTGGCGGCGACACGTGTCAATCTAGTCTAGTCTAGTTTAGACTAGTCAGCATTTTTAAATTTTACTATGACCACACGTCGCGAAAAATATAACCTAGCGTTATCAGGTTTATCATTCATAATCCATCTCAGTTTTGCTTAGTCCTAACTATAATTCTGTTTTTTTTTTAGTTCATAATAACCCCTAGGTGTCATTCTTCACTATTATACTATCATTGTTCGTAATAAAAAGAAGTTTTGCGCATCGTTAAAATTACTTGCTTTCTGATGACGGTAACCATGAGAGTGTTACTCTTTTTATTATAAGACTGAAGAAATTAATTCATTGTGATTGGCTGAGAGAGCTCGCCAATTTATCGGTAATTTTGCATTAATTTTTAACGTGCGCTCCTTCGTAATTTTTAAAGAGGGTAGTGCCAATTTATACAAGCAATCGCATGAATCCTCGAACACTTAAGGATTTGCACTTCTCGTAATATTTGAAAATTCTTTCAGATTGTACTCCCCTAAAGGCTCGTGCAATTTGGAGAGAATTTTCTAATATCACTTGTCATGTAAATCCTTATTTATTGCACTCGCGTTGATACAATAACCAATACAAATCGTCACTACCCTCTGTTTTTAACATTATTTCGAGATGCTCGAAAACAAAAGCGTCAGATGTATCAGAATGCCCAGTGAGTCTAGCAATATGCAACGAAATCTTAACTAAGCGTGTGATGATGACGACGACGACGACGACGAAGCGACGACGACGGCGATAATGATAACGATGTTGAAATTTTATTTGAGTGTCAAGCGCTGATAGCTTGAAATAATAATCCCTTACTAACGTGGGAACACCACTTACTGTGTTATTTAGGTAATCAATTCCACGTTGAGTGTTCGACGTTGAGTCAATAAAGTTAATTACGACTCAAGCAGTACTCAAACAATGTTAGGAACATATAACATGTATGAAAATAAGGACTTTACTCATTATATTCAATAAGGTAATTACTTCTCATATCAAATTGCCGGACAAATCATACGTACCCTTAATTTTTTTACCCTTTTATATGTTTTTATTGAGGGTTATTATATCTGAATGCCATAATTTTCATGCATTTTTAAAAAAACTTACTTAACACTATCTTAACTACCAAAACCAGGCTTACTCTTTGGAGTTCAGTGTTTTTTCCTGTTTTGTCCTTCCCTTAACTTTAATCCAATTTTGGAAACCTTCACCAGTCCTTCATCAACTCCTTAACGATAACTCGGTGAAATCCCGAGAAGATGACCTATATTATTGTTCACACTGTTTATGGTATTTGGTATGTTGAACCAAAATTGCATTTCAAACTTGCGAGGGGAGCACACCTTGGTATTGAGTGGAGGCTGGCAGAGATCGATCGATCTTCGAGTATAGACTTCCCTTACCTCACACAGAAAACACTGCATACCAGATACATCTCAACCCTTCTGATAACGATGAATTACAGAAAGAATTTGACTAGTTAGTTATTCCAATGAAAAACTGCTCGTTACTTAAGTTTATAAAGACTTGCCTTGCTAGTTGGCCCATAAGAGGTCGTGTATTTTTAATTAATCAATCAATCAATTTATTATTTATTATCAATCAGTCAATCAAGCTGTCAATCAATCAGTCAGTCAGTGAGTCTTATATTATCGTCTTGGGAGCTAGTAAGCTACTTAAATCAACGTATGTATTTTAAAGGACAAATGTATGTAAAAACATGAATAACGCGTGAAAATTGTATATTGGAAATAATATAGTGAGTGACTGAAGTGACTATTATTAAAAACAATTATACAAGATAACAGATTTTTAATCGTTGTTTGTGTCTGGTTTTAATTTACAATCAGAGCTAAACACATCAATCGTTTATTCAGCGTAATGTGATATATTTAGTATTAATAACGTACATGAAAAAATTGTTCGATTCTGATTGGCTGAGAGCAGTGCAGTTCAAGTGTAACACCAGTGCAAAAAGTATAACACCAGTGCAAATTACGCATCGTAATTCTGGATTATGAATGGCTGAAAGACAAAGGGAAATTTTCTAAGCCAATGATATCACGTAAAATGATGACGAAAATTTTGTGCGGAAACTTTGAAAAAAGATTTCTCGAATGAGAAAAAATGGCGTCAAGAAAGATCTTCTGGCCTTTCCTCCACGCGATTATTGAATAGGTAATTGTGAGATTTTCAAAAATCTGAATTGTGAGTTTTTCAAAAAGCCGAAGCGGTTCGTACAGTTTCAGCTTTTTGAAAAACTCACTCGTACAAATTAATTTCAAATTGAACGAGAAAAAAACGTATGATTACCTATACAAAATTCAGCGATTACGTTGGCTACCGTTAACCTGAGCAAATTAGATATACTTAGCTCCCAAGAGAACCGATAGAAACATCAAAGTGAAACAACTGAATGCTATAAATTATTTACAGACTATTTTTTTACATACTTGCACTTTACACTTAATTTATTGATTACAATCCTTTTAAATAAACATATATGTAAAAGCAAGCATGCCCGCAGGTGGCAAAGGCTAATCTAGGCGGCCATGCTTTACTGAATAGAATTTGCTTCTAATTCCTGCCATTTTTAGGCGAGTTCTTTAGTTTTGCGCCGCGGTCATTCGGGAAAGTGTGTCTAAGGTTGTTTTCCAAGATGGTGTCTTTTTTTTTTTACTAGAGATTCGTAATTCATCCAGACAAATTACGCGTCTGATACCGCGGGGCACGAACTGTCTAACGCGCTTGAACCGTGGTACTTTGTCGCTTAGTCCTTCGTTCAAGAAGCACAAAAGCAGATAGTTGATTTTCACGTATAGTCCGTATGGCGAAGGTAACAGTGACTTGGAAACTGATAATGGAAGGCCTCTACTTACTAGTTTACGGTGGAAGGTTCCAAGGGTTAGACGTTTTCGATGATTTTTACGAGTTGTGTGCAGGAAAAGAAAGAAGGGGTATTTGTAGTTTTGAAGTAAATAAGGAAAATTTAGGATGAAATATAGATTGAACATGAGATCCTTTTAGTTTTGCGTATCTTGACAAATTTAGCTTAAATTTTTCAAGTTCGTCGTTTGTAATCCGTGTCAATCTTCTTCATCCTTAGCCATCCTTGTTCCTTAATGGTTTGTTATTATCTCTTTGGTGTTTTTCTACCTTAGTAAACTACTATTATCAGGTTTCCTTCAATTTGAAGGTAATTTTTTACATGGCCAAAATACCGTGACTGAACTCCTTAGATAAAACAGAACTTACTATTTTAAGAACGTTAGTTGCAGCAGTTATAATAGTAGTTATAACAAAACTACTTTTCACCTTTTGTCAGCTGGAAGCATCAATTCACTGATTGGCTTTTGCACATCACGTGACTAACTAATCTCGTGACCGCAAACTTCATGTTGCGTGGCCAGACCACGGAACTGTCATTATGCAAATACTCCAATGTTTCGATTGAAATTTAAATAGAGCATGTGTTTGACGGCAGCAAACACGCAATTAGGCCCCAACTATTACAGCGCCCACGCCATATGTTCTGTTCTTTTGGGCCAGTAGATAATATCCATAACAACTAACAGGTTTTCAATATCGCGAATTTTCCTGGTTGCAGTTTTGAGGTTCTAAAAGCGGCCGGTAAAAGATTCGGAAAGCTGTTTTCTAATCTATTTTTATTCATTGAACAATATATGCTTTGTTTAAATTTGTTTTTTTGTCTTCATGACATAGTACAACAAGTTCTTGTGTACCGAAAGGTTTTACTATTTGCCGAACTTCGTTCGGACTGAACCTTTTTCTGAAAAGTGCTCGACAATATCTTTGTAAAGGTATAATTACATGTTAACATCCTCGTGTTGCTACACATATCGCGCATCGTTTATTCTGAAACTATTTAGTGATGGCTTTCGCTTTAAATATTTCTCTTTCCGCTGTAGTTTCTTGTAATGACTACCAGGAGTTTTTTTGGAGAGTTTGATTCCTTGTTTCGAGCTTTTGCTTTACCCTGCCAGTTCTTTCTGTACGTGTTATTACGCTGTTATTTCGTGCAACTAAAATATCGTTTATCATTCGTGTTGTCGCTGTAACCGAAGTACGTCATACATGTTTCATCAGTTTTTCCTGTCTGTTATTCAACATTTTTGTTTCGTCTTCCTCTCTTTTGTGTTTTTCATTCGGGTTGTGAATAACCTCTCCCCAAAATACTATTTGTCTCCATTATCACTTGATATTTTTTAGGTAAAGTTTAGAAGTGTAGCTTCATTATTGTCGATGTGATATGAAACCGTACAACGTTTAAGTGGGCAACAGGAAAAATGCAAATGAACAGGCTATCTTGATTTTGGTCTTTTGCTACAATTTCGAGTCAATATATAGTTCAGGTTGTGTGTGCACAGTTAGTCCCCCGCAAAACTGACGTAGAGATTTGCGTGTTATTTTTTTCCTTGAGGTTTAGATGAAGTTGTGCTTCGATGGTGATGAGGTAGTTTTTTCGTTGGTTCAATCGGATCAGATAACGCTCGCTTCCTTAAGTAGCGGCAGTAGCGTATGTCATCTAGTGAATATTCTCGGCCTTTGACGCGCTTCTTAAACTCTTCATCCTTGTTAAAACTCCGCGCTTGAGGTTTGAAAGACACGCTTCTAGCTATAGGTGGAAGACGGGTAGGGGGGAGCTTTAGAGTCGGGCCTAAGCTGCGTTCCTCGTCGTTTAAGTCAAAATGGCTCGGTGGCGGCCCTGAAACTGGTCGTGCATTGTGATTTTCATCATCAACTGCCAGGTCACGTTGTTGCGCTTTTTCCATAGCTTGTAGTTTACTTTGCAGATTGCTGTTTGCTTTCTGTAGACCTTGTAAAGAAAATGTGATTGCTTTTCTTCCCACTCGCTTCTGTTCGGAGCTGACTGTCGATGACATTATTGGCGGCTCTGATTTGACGCTCTTGCTATCAAAGCCACCATCTTCTTGTTCTTGGGCGCTCTTCAGGAGCGTGTCGTACACATCTTTTAAAGACAAACGAGGCTTAACTTGAGGGGTGGCATCGTCTTCGGAGTGTAAAGAGTCGGACCTTGTTAGGTTCAGTGACGTGTTTCGCAGCATTTCGCGATGCTTCAGCAGCTTGTTTCGATCATCTTGAACTCCTTTCGCCCATTTTTCTTTCTCTCTGTCCAGCACGTTCCTCACCTTCTGCCAGTTATGTAATGCTCGGTTGTTCTTCTGTTTCAAATCCTTGTTCGCGGCTTTCGCCCTCACGGCCGGCTGCACTTGTAAACTTTCCCGAGGCAGAGCCGTCGCCATGATGGATGGATCAAACCAGCTTTAATCGTCTCTAATGACGTCTGGAATTCGCCTACAATTCATGTAGATACGAGGTTGACGTTAATAGATCGTGCAAATAAACCCGTCGAGTGCTTATATATCACTCCCCTCGAGTCTACATGAAGTGATATTGCCTGATACGAACGAATACTTCGTTTTGATCAAAACGCGTTGCTAGGCGTCGTGGGGTAGCGCCTCGTCTAACTGATAGTGAACAAAAGTGACTTCGTTTTTTTGTTCTTCCTCTTTCGAGCGTGAATTTCCACAAAGCCAAGGCTTTATGGGGCTAAATTAATTACGGTTAATCGTTTCACACCCTGGCTGTAAGTCGCATTGTTATCTTTGCATATAAATTACTTGTTTTGTTCACTTCTTTTAATTTTCATCCCGACCCACAATCGTCAAATCTCTGTTTTTGCCTTAAGAATTGTTTCAAAATGCGACTCAGTTACTAGATTCTAGGTTTCTGGAGTTAATTGTCAGTTTCGTTGTCGGTAATCCTTTGATAGCCATTTTGATTAATTTTGTTAATTAGCGACTATCCGTTAAGCCGCGCGTGACGTAAAGATTAAGGGAATTTAACACTCTGTACTCTGTAATCAGAGTGACATGTCACTGAGAGTTTTGATTCGCAGTTTTCACGAGCTATTCTTATAACAGCTAGCAAACGTAAGGATTTAAGCGTACAAGCTCATTACGTGAAGAGAGTTAGCTTCACTTTGCGAGAGAAAGTTATTTCTATTGGCAATGTTATAAAACAATTGACGTCATCGACGCGCTCGAGATTTACGTAGTAGTTGCTCTCGACTGTGCCTCGAGCAACTATTAACCTCGCGAGAGAAACTTGTTTCTATTGGCAATATTATAAAACAACTGACGTCATCGACACGCTTAAAATTTTAGTAGTAGTTGCTCTCAACTGTACCTCGAGCAACTCTTAACGCTTCTGTCGTGTACTCAAAACTTCCCATAGCGGCTCCGGCCAGTAATCAAGGGTTCAGCAACCGTCCTGGCACCACTTGTGAACTGAAAGTCGAGTCTGTTTTCTAACCGGAAGACTGCACTGAATATTCACGAAAAAGGATTGAAAATGCCAATAGCCATAACAGATTGTTAAAATTAAAAAAAAAAAGAAAGTGAATTTAAAGCATTTTACGACTCGAGCTTTAAATTTGGCGCCATGAGTGAATCCCACCCAGCGGGCAACTAACTCAGTCGCTAAGTGTCGCCAGGTAAGATAATAGTTTTGTTATTCTGAACAAAATATCTCGTTCCTCGTTGAATGAAATGCATATTTTCGAGTTAAGTATCAATAGAATCTAAAACTATTTGGCATTGCCCTTATTTTTGGTAGCTGTAGTGAAAAAGACTTGTATCGTGTCGTTTCGATGGGGCAGAACTGTTTTGACAGATAGCTGAGCTGTTTTTTCACAACTGAACGATCTGTTTCCAGGCTAAAGATGTCAGTTTAATGTGTTGCATTTATTTTATCTCGCTTATGAGCATATTTTTGTTCACAAAAATCTATTTTTGAGCCAGGAGATAACAGTTTAATGTACTTTTCATTAATTCGAGGTTACCAAGTCACGAACTGAGCTTGTCTCCATTGAAAAGAAAATCACTCGAATAGCTTAAAAAGGGCGCTAAAAACGAGAAACATTTGAAAAGGTCTCGGCCTTTAATTTCAGTTTTCTGAAGGGATTTTTATCGAAATTCTAATCCGTGCATAGATAGTAGTGTTTAATTGGCTTTGTCATCCACCGCTCGCTGTTCTGTTGAACTATCAATAACAGAGATTAAGGACGACAGTTTAATAGCGCTGTCTTTCAATTTATCTTGCTCTATATGCCATTAATAGCAGACATCTGTCATCCACGACTTTTAATTTTCAAATCTGGGATGACAGTTTAATTATTGACTCTAGCACTACATACAATTTTCTTTATCTTAATAATGCACACCTGCTCATGAATGCCTTCTCCGCGATTCTGAAACAAACGACAATCCGTACCGATCCTATGTACTCGGTTTGAAGTTCATATCAAGATTCGCTTTCCTTGTATGTACAGAAGTGAGTGACGTGAACCGCTGCACTTCACAGCTCTAGTCTAGTTCGCAAGGCTTACTTTCTTGTTCACCGGCGTGAGACGTCCAGACAGAAAAATAGTGAAAGTGAATTTGAGATAAAATAGTCGTACTTGCCTTAAACTATAGTGAACATCTGGTTAGCGTCTGGCAAAATTCTGATCAAAGTTTCAGAGAATCAATAATTTGAACAATTTTTACTTAAGTATTTAGGTTCTAAGACTGTTTTTGAAATATTTGATGTATATATTTATATCTACTTTTACGAAGGTATATCTCGCAATGACCTGGTGGGTTAGTTTGAATCAACAACTAAATGCATAGAAAATGGACACCAAGGTGTTTTAAGAGCCCTTTTCAAAGATAATAAATTGTTTTTTCATATTTGCAGAACAATTTTTTCTTCAGTTAAGGGAAAAAATAATAAGATTTACCAACTTGCTCTTTTGCAAATGTGATCGTAAATTTATACCAGCAGCAAAGAATCACGTCCTTAAACTAAGACCTGTAGTCCCTCTAAGATTTTTTGTAAGTTACGGGAGACTCAAACCAGGTGGCCATTGCTCTTCTAAGTCGCCGAAGTTCATGATCGTAGATCACCAACCCGTCCAAACGTTGATCGATTCAATGTCTAGTCGTATGAGGGATTAGTTGTTTCAAGCTTTGATTGTAGATATGCTCGCTTACTTTTCAAATTATACAACCTTGTACTCTACGGAATATTTTAATGCATGCCAACTTACAAATCGACTTTGTTTCTAATCAAACTTAGCTTAATCCTTGCGTCGTTGACATTTTTAATTCTCCATCGTTGTTGGCTTCAGGATGGTCGTGGGAAGACCACAATTTTAGGGACGACAATATCCGAGCGTACTCCGCGCGGAAGGACCGGTTCATGATGCCGTATATGACGGGGTTGAGCGAAGCGCTGGCAAATGCGAAACAGGTATAGCTCACATAAACTTGTCGCTTAAGCTTCCAGTCTGCGTTTATAAAATCGATCATATCGACCACTACAACAGGCGTCCAACAAGCCAGAAAACCACAGACTACCACTAGAAGGGTGTAGGTGATGTTCACCTCATCCACTGATAGACACCCGTCAATCGAGGGCTTGGACTGGCTCCCCGAGCGGATTCGAATTTGGAAGTTTAGGTTGTGTTTGCGCACCGCCAGAAACACTTTTGTGTAGCAAGTTATGATGATAATCAGTGGTATAGCAACAAAAAACAGAACTAGGTACGCTCCGTAACCTTTGTACAAGCTTTCGGCGTTGTGCGCACAGAAAACTTTCGCAGGGTGAAAGGAAAATTCATGCCCGGAAACAACGTAGGGAAGAGGCGCAAACAAAGCCATGATCCACACGAATGCTATTGTTATTTTTGTTGTCTTGAAGTTAAAGATTTTCAGATACAGCGCACGTGAACGGACCACCCGAAAATATCTGTTTACAGCGGTGACAGCTAAGGTTTGTAACGATATAGCGCACATGAGGAGAATACAGAATCCCTGGAGCTGGCAAACAAAGTTATTATACGGCCATGATCCGACGATCAGAGAGGCAACCGTGAAAGGAATTCCTAGCAAAGATAGCAGGAAGTCCGAAAAGGCCAACGTTACGATGTAAATGTTTGTGATTGTCCGAAGATTTGGGTTTATAAAGACCGCGATACCAAGGAGAAGATTGCCAGCAAAGGCGCTGAGGTTGATCAACAACATACTTAGTGATTCTACTATTCGAATGGCAGTTGTTCGGTTTTTAAACTGCTGGGCGAAGCCTTCGATTGTGGAAAGTGTTGCGTTCATGGTGAACCTTAGGATGTTCCTTGCTGAGATATCCTGCGAGATATATATATCGAATTAATACACTCCAACCAAGCAGTCGCGTTGTGGCACGATCAAGAATTTCATGAAAGTGAAGTTTTTCCTGTTTGACTTGGTTATTAATATTCGTATATTCGAGCGTGAATTATTAATGAATCGAGATGAAAGCTGTTCCAAAACTACAACATTAACCAAAACACATTAAAGCACATTTGTTAAACGATGAGGACAACTGCCGCCGCTTTCAAGAGAAGGAAATGTAGTTTGCAAATATTAATTCTTCTTGTATGTTCTAGTTTTGCTTTTTAAAACTTCAGCTATGGTGCGTTTCCATTCTCATTTGAACCAATTTCTAATTCTTTCGTCTTTCTGCTCTTCACTGCAGGGAACCGATAAACTATACTACGATAGAAAAATAAGGACTGAAATTACACAGGAAAAGAGCTGGTCTATTTTTGTTGAATTATATTTTATACCATGGAAAATGTCGCTTGAAAAAAGTTGACGTAAGCATTCAGGATAATCCGGATTCTGATGTAAAACGAGTTCAGACCGCGCGCTCGAGCAACCAATCAAGTTGCGCGATTCTATCTACTTGGATCTCACACAGAGAAAACAAATTCCCTGGTATTGCTCCTGTTTAGCCGGTCTAAGCGGCCGACTTTAGAGGATTGGAGAGAACTCGACAGAAACACAGAAACTGGTCTGTAAGACTGTGGCTTTTGCTCATTTGCTTGGTTATTAGTATTCGTATAGTTGAGGAGTGAATTATTAATGAACTGAGATCAAAACTGTTCCAAAACTACAACATTAACCAAAACACATTAAAGCACACTTGTTAAACGATGAGGACAACTGCCGCCGCTTTCAAGAGAAGGAAATGTAGTTTGCAAATATTAATTCTTCTTGTATGTTCTAATTTTGCTTTTTTAAAACTTCAGCTATGGTGCGTTTCCATCCTCATTTGAACCAATTTCCAGTTTTTGCGTCTTCCTGCTCTTCACTGCAGGGAGCCGATAAACTATACTACGAAAGAAAAAAAGGACCGAAATTATACAGGCAAACAGCTGGTCAATATTTGTTGAATTTTATTCTTTTTACCATGGAAAAACGCCGCTTGAAAAAAGTTAACTTAAGCATTCAGGATAATCCGGATTCAGATGTAAAACGTGTTCGGACCGCGCACTAAGGCAACCAATCAAATTGCACGATTCAATTTACTTGGATCTCGCACAGAGAAAACAAATTCCCTGGTATTGCTCCTATTTAGCCGGTCTGAGCGGCCGACTTTAGAGGATTGGAGAGAACTCGACAGATACCCAGAAACTGGTCTGTAAGACTGTGGCTTTTGCTCATTTGCTTGGTTATTAATATTAGTATAGTTGAGGAGTGAATTATTAATGAATTGAGATCAAAACTGTTTGAAACCTACAACATTAACCAAAACACATAAAAGCACATTTGCTGAACAATCAGAACAATTGCAGCCGCTTTCAAAAGAAGGAAATGTAGTCTGTAAATATTAATTCTTCTAGTATGTTCTCATTTTGCTTTCTAAAACTTCGGCTATGGTGCGTTTCCATCCTCATTTGAACCAATTTCCAGTTCTTTCGTCTTCCTGCTCTTCACTGCAGGGAGCCGATAAACTACACTACGAAAGAAAAAAAGGACTGAAATTATACAGGCAAACAGCTGGTCTATATTTGTTGAATTTTATTTTTTATCACGGAAAACGCCGCTTGAAAAAAGTTAACTTAAGCATTCAGGATAATCCGGATTCACATGTATAACGTGTTCGGACCGCGCACTAAGGCAACCAATCAAATTGCACGATTCAATTTACTTGGATTTCGCTGACAGAGAAGGAAAAATATATTCTTTGGTATCTCTTATTTAGCCAGTCAAAGCGACCGACTTTAGAGGATTGGGCAGAGGCAGACAGACACACAGAAACTGGTCTCTAAGACTGCGGTTTTTGCTCATTTGCGTTAGGTTCGCCGCATGTTTGAATATGGCCTACGCGGTGTCTGGCATTTCATTGTTGTCGTTAATTTTAAACTGAGATAAAGAGAGGATGAAAACAAGAAAACTAAGTCCCAGTTCAGACGTCGTGCTTCTGCCGAACTAAATTCAGTAATTAAGTTCGACAAAAGCATGGCAGAAGCACGGCGTCTGAATCAAACTTTTGAATTAAGTTCCGTGCAAGCAATTAAATTCGACAAGCCCTGCCGTGCCACACGACTCTGGCACGGCAGCGATTCAAACGTCGTGCTTCTGTCGCGCCAAAATAAATTCGTAAATTATGTCAGTGTGCTTTGGCGAGATTTCGTTCCCTCGGGGAGTTAGGAGGAGAATTGTTTCGAGGCCTCAGTAAACCCTGGATTTGATTCGACTCTGGCACGACGTCTGAATCAGAGTTGATCTCTTGCCGTGCTACAGTCGAACCAAATTGCAATTTAGTTCGGCACGGCAGAAGCACGACGTCTGAACTGGGCCTAATTGTCTTATAGGTTACTATGGTGTGCTTAAATTTAAGCTGGATCAATGAACAAGAATGACATGGAAGGTGCCCCTTGCAGTCCAATCTATTTTTGAGATGGTTTGAAGTGGATCCCTGGTGTATGTTTTGCTAGCGGATTGTCCAATTTGTTGTAACATATGATGCAACGGAACAAATTGACGATAATGGTCAAAAATCGATTTGCAATTAATTTTAGACAGACCTGATGTTTTTTCTTTAAAATAAATGAATGCACTTTCTGAAGTTTTGACTGCATAACGGCATTACTATCCTACAAAAAAAGTTTCAGATTTTCTCACATTTAAAAGTTGCTGGATAAACGGTCTCGCTCTCATTGTTTATTCGAGTCGCCTCTTTAAACGGCTTTAAAACGGGGCAATGCTTACTTTTTGGAGCCATTTGGCAAAAAAAAAAATTTGTTCGGTTGCGAAGCACTTAAAAGCAAAGAAACTTGTTTATTTGAGAGAAATGAAAATAAATCTAGATTCTGCCACTATTTTATATATTCTTGCTCACGCGTTTACTTCATCGATCATGAGTGAAATCCCAGAAGACTGGATAATTCTCTTGTCTAATTAGTCCATGCTGTGAGCTTCGTGAATCTCGCTCTTGCAATGGGGGCGCTTTAATATGGGAATCTGGGTGTTTATCAACGTAAACGTCACTCAAAAGGTAGCGCTTTTAAGAAATGGGGGCGCTTAATGGGTCGCTAAATGGACTCATGACGATCAGAAGAACACAGGCTGAGAGCTCTGACCACGGTGAAACACCTTGGCACAAGAAACATTTCTCGCGTCAAGGCCCCTTTCGACGGAAAGACTAGAATAGCTCTGGGGACGAAAAACCGCCCTTCAAGGCTTGATATGCCAAATTTACACACGTGACCAGTTGAAGTCAAAAAGGAATTTTACGATAACTGTAGAAATTCTCGCGCGCTCAGTGGCTAATTTTTATTGCCAAAAAGCGGACAGACACAAGAATTTATAATTTATGCGATGCGTTAACGAGCGAGAGTGGACAATTTGACAATTTGTTATCGTAAAAAACAAATTGACGTCAGTTTTTGATGCGTTTGTCCTGTTAGTGACAATGAATTTTGTCATAACATTGTCAAAGTAGTCTGCAGATCGCCTCATGGATCCACAGCTGCTTTGACAATGTTATGACGAAATTCATGATAACAGAATAACAGGACAGACGCATGAAAAACTGACGTCAATTTGTTAATGTGCGTTTGTCGAAAAATTGCCAG
Source organism: Orbicella franksi (assembly GCF_964199315.1). Taxonomy (NCBI): domain Eukaryota; kingdom Metazoa; phylum Cnidaria; class Anthozoa; order Scleractinia; family Merulinidae; genus Orbicella; species Orbicella franksi. The sequence continues at coordinate 19,406,886 of NC_138150.1, read as the reverse complement.
TAAAAGTCGGAGAATAACATACTTCTATCCCTCTTCAGTTTTACATGACGAGAGACAAGACAGGATGAAGAAAGAGTAAGAGAGGTAATCTCCAATACAGGCTTTATTCCTAGGATAATCCCTCTGAAGTTATTCTCAGGTCACTTCGGTTCAGGATCTAGAAATAGCCAATCCTGGTGCGTGGGTTTGACTTCCGTGGACAGTCCAAGCGACTTTACACGCATTTTCATACTCAACGAAAACATCCGCGAAACGCGCGTGGTTACATTATCCGCGAACGAATTGGGTGCCATGTCTAAAAATAACTTGAGGGATTACCTTGAAAATAAGACTTATATCAGATGCGTATGGGAAATTAACTCTCTTATCCTCTTTTGTGGGAGGCAATTATTGCAGAGGATGCTTCGAGCTCGGAGGGATTTGCTTGAGAATCATGGCAACGTCTGACGTTTTTTTTGTTGTTTTCATGTTGTGAGTTAGTTCATTCGAAATCTTGATGAACTAGATGATTCTATGGTCAATATGCAACAAATACATCAAAACAACGGCGTTTACTTGTAAAATTTTAATTTTTATCCTCGAAAACAAGACCTATTTAGCCTCAATTTTTAGTTTTCCAGATCCTCCAAATTGAACAGGCATTTGAAAATGTAGTCTGTAGAAACGATGAAAATCTGCCTTTTTACAAAACGCAATTGATTGTACTGTGCCAAGGGAACCTACAGCCAAACTAACCTCGCTGTTTGAAATTGTCTCAGTCTTCCCCAGTCTTAAAGGGGCAGTGCCCAAGGCTGATGATCGGAATTCGAAGTTCTCACTTTCCTAACATTAGTATTATAGTCTAATTCACCAGATGTACACATTATCTGAACAAAAAGCTCGGGCAGAGCACAATAGACCCAGTTTTTTGGGGGGGAAGAAGCATAGAATTACAAGTAAACAGCCTCGTTCCCAGGCATTTTTTTCCTTTCAAGTAGATATTTCTTTGCGTTTTACTTTTCTACTGCAAGATAATAAAGCGAGTTCAAAGCAAGCTCCCAGCATACCTATTAAAACACGATCTATCAGCCGAGGCACTAGCCCTTTAACCATCGTTGTTTTTTCTTTTTCTTTTTTCTTTTGGTAAATTATTATATCCAAGTTTCTCTACATAAGTTAACTATTATTGTGAAGTTCTTTTTTCACACATCGCAAAATACAACGTTCTTATATAACGCGACATCGCTCTTTTTAAACTATATTATTTTAGATGTTTAATACATTTACAACGTAACACAATTTAGTGGAAAGTAGGTTAGTCAGTATTGCTTCTGTGAGGCAAACCATGGACTCGAAATCTGTACAGACAAGTGTAGGAAGGGTTCCCATAGTTGGAATGCACTCTTAGTTCAATAAATCGAAATTCTGGGACTGTGCTGGCCTGAAAGCAGAAACAAGAAACAGTGCTGTCAACGTAAGTCACTCACAAAGTTTTATATATCACGAGCAACATCACCAAGTGTTTCCACTCGTTATGTACTCTACGCCGGAGGAATTTAAAAATGGAGCTTTAATTCATCACGAAAACGGAGCTTTTCGAAAACGCTCTTCAAACCGGAGGAATTTGAAAACGCCGGCTTTGCGTCTTGGATTCAAATTTTTTCGAGTCCTGAAGACACCCATAATTTTCAAGGGCAAGGAACTTTTTGCGCTAATACATTGATACATCGCTCGATGAGCATGTCAACAAACGTCCCTGCGTTTGTGCATGCATTGTTCTAACAAACTTGGGAAAGTAAGTACTTTCTCAAGAAAGAGTACGAGACAATAGGCAATTTAAGAAAACCACGACCGCAACGGCAACGGGAACGTCGCTTAACAAAAGATTTAATTAGGAGAACAATGGCTGTGCACGTGTGTTATAATTCTTGGTACATTTCTTTACCGTCCTCGGCAAAACAACAACGTGAGATGACCAAATTCTGCGTTGTCTGGAGAACGTGAACCACGACGGCTAATTGTTTAAAATGTTATTTCAAGTTTATCGCTGTGTCCCAGATTCAGTTTCGTGAAAGTTTTGTCAGTGATAAACAAAGTAAATGAGTATCGCGAGATTCGTAGGTAAAATATATAGTCATTTTTTAATCGGCGTTGTCTTCGCCGTCGCCGTCGTGGTTACTTAAACTCCATAATGATTTAAAGGGAACCCCATACATAACATCTGTTGAGTGACCATGATAGGTACTCGAACATGTAGCCGCTGTATTGTGTCGGGTAAACAATGATGAATCAATTTATAGGTCTACAAAATCCGTTTTCTTTTGTTCTCACCTGAACTGGGAAACTCTGAAGAGCGTATCCTTTATGATCGTAAACATACTCGCCAAGCAGTGTTTTCTCGTTACCATGAGCATCACTCCAGCCCTGTTGAATAAAGGAACGCACAGTTCGGTAGAAAACATTATCAGTGAGTCTATCGAGCTCAGAAACACACGTGAATTGTCATATCCTGAGTTTCTTACATGAAAATGTTACTCTTGTATGTCTGGTGTTTCTTACATGACGTTGTTTACTACCCGATAAACAACGGAACTTTGCACATGTGTATGTGGCATTATTTTCTCAGAATGTATGAAACAGTTCGTGGTTGTGAAGTGTTCTGTTGTATATAGATCTTTCCCGCATTCCAACAAACAATAGCGCCAAGTCGAGGTCAGGGTGGACCAAAATACAGTAAATGTATGAAAATGTCCACCCCAACCTCGCTCTGGTGCTATTGTTCGTACGCACTGAAGTGGAATGCGGGAAAGTTCGGTCTCAACATGAATGTTTCGGGGAAAGAGAAATTCCTTGAGAACACGAGCCGTATCAAGTAGGTTAGAAGTCATCTTTCTTTGAACATTATATCAGAAGTTTATCAGGCTAGAAAAGTTCATCTCCGGTACTGGGTCTTTCCCACGAACCAGCGGCCAATCACGCTTTTGACTGGCTGAAATGCAGAGGACTCACGCGGAGTTGTTTGCATAAATGAAGAATTTCTCAAGATTAAATGACACGATCTGCAGCACTATAAGAAGTTTATAATTATTCCTCCGCATTAACGTGTGTTCGTTTGAGAGTATTCGCAGTTCTTGCCCTCTTCTTGCCACAAGAAAAGTCAGACATCGCTTTTGTAGACAAAGGAACATTTAGGACTTTGACGGCAAGTTACTCACCCAGACAGAGAACTCTTTGGGAGCGCTTGGAATACTTTGATCGCCAAACTGGGACAGAGATGCTGCCATGTGCTCCAACGTGAACGAAGAAGGTTTGATCATCTGAGAAAGCTGCCAATGAACATATTCACCATCAGATCTGATAGATTTATATTACGCGGAATTTCGTCGTAATTAAGAACATAAATCGGAAATCACATGTAAGTCAATTCAACCTTGATCACGACAAAGCCAGCACTTCCTTGAAAAGCCCAACATTCTCCAGGGTTGTTTCCAGGCTAAAGAGAAAGAAAAAGAAAAATATCATCGAATCTACATAGAGAACTACAATGGGCGACAAATTAGTTGAGATACTTTTAGAAAATGATGCTTTTCGATATGTAACCTCTTATTCTATTTAACGCATCTAGCGTTCATTCTCTGATACCCCCGGCTCGCCAATTTAATCTTGTGTAGATGCTGTGATCTGTGTAGTCTACGGAATAAAAAAAAAATCAACATTGTCAGGGGGAAGGGGGCGGGGGAATTTTTTTCCAAAACGCTTGAAAATGGAATTTTTACTGCTAAGTGTAACACTCTTGTCACTCATTGTAAGTACTGAAATTCAACAGGTTGCCGGCCCGACACTGTTTTAGCCGAAATCAAAGTTTGTCATTGAGGGGATATAGGCTTATCGTGAGACAAACGATAATACACTTTATTATTGCATCTACCACGATGAATAACAACAACCTTTTCCTCGACAAGTTTATTTTAGTCAACCAACCTGAATAACCACCCTTGGTGTCTTGACGTCATACCAGAGAGGAATACCAAACACCAACACTTGAGGAGCTCCATTGGCAAATGTAGCAGAGTGATATGAACTGTGTATCTGACCACCTATAGAGTGATTCAAAACATGTAAAATTGACAGGGGTTTCATTAAGGGCCGGGCACCGGGAAAATTGACCGGTTGTGAGGATGATTTTGCCCGCCTGTCACCTGGTTTGATTATCCAGAGGAAAGTTTTTTGTTAGCGAAAAGTTGTTCAGAAAGTTTTGCCCACCTGTGAAAACCGGTTACCCTCCTGCTGAAAATGTTAATAAAACCCCTGAAAATAAGCATTCAGAGCGTTGATTGATTGATTGATTGATTGATAAGCAGTTCCAGGGCCGCTCGATTCCATTGATGTGCGGGGCCACGGGCGCGGGCGAGATTACTGATAGTCCTTTTGGTTTCCATGTTTGCCAGCTTTCAGGCTTTCACGCAACATCACTTCACTCCAGACTGAACCGTGAAAAGGGGAAACCGGGACTTTTCACAGGAAAACAGAACTGTGATAGAAATGATTAAATTGCAGTTCTAAGGTTGCTGTAAGTAGAATTTTAGCAGTCAGCACTTGACATTGATTTACAGCAAGAAAGGGATATAGTAGTATGACTACTCCAAGAAAGATGGTTTAGCCAAGGTTAACTCCTAGAATATTTCCAGTAACGTTTTATGCATGAAGGTTTAAAGGGAAACTAACATTAACAAAATTATACAACACAGCACGGTTTGAACGCTCAACCTCTGGATCTCGTATGAGACAGCGCCCAAACCATTAAGCACCATGCCTCCCATATTGTCCATGGGCGAAACTGAGACTGAGAAATACAATTTAAACAAAGTCAAACATGCACTCTACACTAACCTGAGGATTCTAACGCATAATCAGGGATGCCAATCTTGTCAGCATCCCAACGCCGAAGTGCTTGTTCCATTAATTCTCCCGATTGTTGTACATCACATTGGACTGTCTTTAAACAAAAGAGACAATGAACTTTGACAATTTAGTTGTCTATAGCTACAACAACCTGAAAACACACAGCCTTAATCCCAGGTTCTCTATTGCTTCCCTTCCTCGCAGGGAGGAGAAGGAGAGAGACCCTGGGATCAAGGTTAAAAAACAATTGTTTCACTGTGCTAAAACTAAGAGTTGAAGCACAGAACCACTATTTGTAAAGAACAATGCAATTGACCAATCAGAACTCAAGGGAGCTGGGTAAGCAATGGAAAATAAGAACTACAATAGGGTTGACAGGCCAGATATTCGTAAACCACCATCATTGCTTTGATTGGTTTACACAAAATCATTCAAAAGCAGCTTTGCATCTATCATGCATGCTAACCAATCAACCACTGAAAAATAATCAATGGTATTGGACTCTACAAACCTGATCACGTAGAAAAACTTTCTGGTAAGTATGATCTTGAGCCGCTGTCAAAGGAACAGTATGGTTTAGTATGTGTATGTGCACATGAGCTTACAGGGCAATTAACAAAGCTTGAGGTATAATCTAAGTTGACCCTAAGCTAGCCTATAAGCATTCCTTTTATGTGTAATTTCTTCAAAAAAGACTCTTCTAGTTAACTGGCACAAGACAACTTTCTCATAGAGTTGACACTAAAATTCAATCAAATTCAGTCCCTTCCTTCGGTTTCTTAACTGACCAAGCCAAATGGCACCATATGTACCCCAGAAAGTTTATTTTTCTTAATTTTTATTTACAGTAAAACTGTTTATCTTATTGCAAACCTCAAATAAAATCCATACAGAGTTTTTTTTTATTATAAAAAGTGCAATTTACAACTTAACAGTGCATACAGAGTTTTTCTTACTTACTCTTTAGACCCTGGTTTGACTGCATTTGTTCCAGTTTACTGATCCGGTTTTTTAAGAGTTTGATCTCAGCTACATCCTCTTCATGTTGTTGCTGTTCATAATTGAAATTGTATCCACAATGACTAATTAATTATATGATGCCAATTGGTTGTTGTTATTCATCGTGGTAGATGCAATAATAAAGTGTATTATCGTTTGTCTCACGATGTAGTCACTTGAGATGTAGATCGCGACGTTTCAAACTGCTTACTGCTAGTCTTCTTCAGGCGATAAGGTCGACTGATTGCACGGTATCATTTATATCACAAAGGTCGGCTGTGATTGGTGCATTTCGATCCTCCTATTGTTCCATTATTCCGGCGAGTAGCTGTTCCCTCAGTGGTCCGCTGTTGTACCGTTCTCCTGTTGTTGTGTTTCTTGATCGTGGGTATCCATGCTTCAGGAATTTCAATTCCACTATCCCTGTTGATGTTGTTCTCAACAGGGATAGTGGAATTGAAATTCCTGAAGCATGGATACCCACAATCAAGAAACACAACAACAGGAGAACGGTACAACAGCGGACCACTGAGGGAACAGCTACTTGCCGGAATAATGGAACAATAGGAGGATCGAAATGCACCAATCACAGCCAACCTTTGTGATATAAATGATACCGTGCAATCAGTCGACCTTATCGCCTGAAGAAGACTAGCAGTAAGCAGTCGAAACGTCGCGATCTACATCTCAAGTGACTACATCGTGAGACAAACGATAATACGCTTTATTATTGATGCCAATTATTGACATTAATGTTGCGAACATTTTAATTTGTTAAATCCAGAACCCAAGAACCATTCAATATTCCCTACAGTGTCCTTTTAATGTGTGTTTTATTTCTTGTACCATCTTATGATTTTTGTGTGATGAAGGGGGAGGGGGAGACCTGGTCACACACTAATGAAGCCTAAAAGCATCTATTAGTAATATTTATTGTATTGCTCCACAATACATGCATATCCTTGTTTGACACCCCTTACCCCTCCTGTAGCCCTGTGGGAATTCCACTTTATTGTTTATATTCTTTCCTTTGAAAGCTTTGGCCTTTGAGACACCTTCCCATAAGAGTTTCCAATCAATTTATTTTATTAAGAAATAGAAAACATGCATTGTGTTTCTATTGAGTTTTGGTATATTAATGATAATCTACTAATGTTCTATCGCAAATGCCCCTCTCTGATTGGCTATGCTACTCACTATCTATTCTGTGATAGACAGGGAGTAGCGTAGTAGTGTGCCCTTGTTAACAAAATGACAGCCACTTCTTAATGTTTTCAAAGTGTCTGTACTGTGAAGAGGATTTAGATAAAGTTTTGGACAACTAGTAGATTTATACTAAAACAATAATGAATAAGTGAATAACCTAATTATTAGGTTATTCACTTTCGATTTCTATGCGTTATAGCTACTTGGGCTGTGCTGTCGTGAACTACCTCGCAACAAAAATCTTGAGTTCATGATCTAATTGTTTAATAGAAACATGATTTTAAACCAATCAGCGTGCATATTTTATTTGGGCTATTTTCTTAAGAAGCATAAAGTGCTGGCTAGTCATAAAAAAGAAGCACAATTTGATTTGTTTTCTTCATGTCTTTTAATTCAATTTTAATAAGTTCTTTATCAGCAACACTTATTTAAGACTAAATTAATTTGAGTGACAAGAAAAGCTATCATGACACATCATGATACCCTTATAGGCCTACCTTTCTAATATGAGCTGTATTTCTGTGGGAAAAGGGTTGCCTACTCCTAGGCATTCATGTTCAATTGATTGCGGAGACATATCCAAGACCAACGGTCCGGAGTACACCTTTCCCCTTGGACCACTTGACCCGAAACAATCAACTGCGGCAAAATATTAAGGCCTAGGTACTAAACAAGGGCAAGCTAGTGCAAGGGTATACCGGACTACTCTCGTATGGGATAAGGATCATGGATTAATTCTAGGTCAGATACGAGGTACTTGTATACATTTTTTTCTGCTTTCTAGAATTTACCTTTTTTGGCATCATTTTCAGGGATGATAATATTACATAGGCCAAACACATGACCCCAGTGTACATAAAACAATGTGGGGTGTCCCCCTCTCCAAGTACAGTCACGTGCATTAACTTGAGGCTGCTCTTACATACCTTCTGGTGATGAATGTCATTAATTATTCCCATCAAAGCAGCCAGTAAACAGAAACCAAGGCAAGCAAAGAGGATCATGGAAGAATATTTGTAAAAAATCTGTGTACATATAAAAAGATTCAGGAATGCAACAAAATGCAGCATGTGTAATGACTGATTTTAAGTTACACATATAAGCCACGGGGGTCTCTACAAATCATTCACCAACATAGCATGAAGGGCCCACTAGCTGTAAGGTGGGAGCCATTTACCTAAAATCATAGGCCTGCAATGCGTGCAAGGACCTATAAAGTTGAACAGCTTTGCATATACTGTGGTATTGGTAGCAGCTGATGATGATAATTTTGAGATTTTTCCAAGTATAGTAACTCTTACTAAAAAGATAAGCTTAATTTGCAATTTTAATTAATTAATTAATTAATCAATTAATTACTTACCAATGATGGAATTGCAGACCAAACCTTCTCAAACTCATTAATAATTCATCAAGTTTAAACAAAGGAAATCATGACCGTGACGGTGTTTGAATATCTGATCTTAATTAGCATAGATTTTTACAATTTTATTTCTCCGTTTTCTCCTTAGTTTTAGTTTTGATTGAGAAGATTTATCAAACACTCAAGACAGTGTTTGACCACATTTCCAAACACCTCAAAGTTTGTCAAAAATACTCCGCTATGCATCGTATTTTCAAGTCTCTTCTTGGTGTTTGGAAATGTGGTCAAACACAGTCTAAACCGTCTTTCATGTTTGATATATTACATCAAAAATTGCATCATGCAATTTTCATAGGCGAGACCCTCTCAAAATTGCGTACATATTGCTTTTCAAAGAAAAAATAAAAGACATTTTGAGATGGGCCTCAAGTTATTGTGACGGGTGCGTTAATCGTACAAGATCAACACGATGTGATACTGGTTGCCACATTGTCACATTACCCCCACCCAGCTTGTATTAAGTACAAATGACTACCTTCATGGTGTCCTCATACGAGAACATACATGTATGTTTTATTAGTGTGCATAAAAAAAAATGAGAGACCTTTGCCATTACTCAAAAATTATTCAGAGATCTATATAAATTAATTTCATATACATTTGCACCAAGAATATTGTCCAGTTGACATCAAACATCTACAGTGCAACTTACAAAATTACCTTGATGACAGGTTTTGTCAGGGTATTCCCATTAGTTTTACTTTTTTGTTCAAATTCTTTATCTGTAAATTGATAAAATAAGAAAAATGTCAAAACTTTTTTGTAAGACTCAGACCCAGACAGAGAGAGGCACTGAGAATGTAGTCATCTTCTTGCCCAAACACACAACAGAAACCCCCTGGCTAGGCTCAAATTTGGATCTGGATCTCAATCTGGAGTTTGCCACACAAACCCCATACTAATTAAGGTCCTTTAATTTTCCTACATTTCTCCTCTAAAATGAAAGTTATTTTGAATCCAAATATGAGCATGATGTTTAATTTGAGTACTATTTAAAATACACCAGAAAAGTCATAACTGTCATTTACATATATTATACCATTTACAGTCAGAGTTAGGTACTGATGAAAAGAGAAACATGAATGACCTAAAAAATTCTGGCCCCATTTTGTATGAATACAAAAAATCCAAAAAATATATCAAACTCCCCCCTTCTTCCCCCCAAAAATTACTAAGTAAACTTAAAAGAAAAAAACATGAGATATGTCAAAAAGACACTGGGTCAAAGTATTTATGACCCCAGAAAGTACAGCTCATGTAAAAACCACTGACTGCAGGTGACAAAAAAAATAGCTCTTTATTAGACTCTGTCCCATCAGTGCATCATGCAGTTATCAAAAAAATTATTAACTTTCAAGAAAACCCTATGTTTCAAATTATACCTACCAGAAGAAATATCACCCGGATTGTCTAAGCCTGAAAAACGATAATTTTTATTTGTTAGGATATTGCTGGTTTGAAGCTAATCCTGAGGGATTTAATTGACACAGGTTTAAGGTAGCCATGGTGAATATACAAACAAAAGAAGCTAAATAAAACTATCTTTTATACATGTACATAAATATGTCATCTGGCCTCATGGCTATGATTTCGTGAAAATCAAGAATTGACAACTTACTATCTCTTCCCTTTGAACTGTTCTGAAGTTTTGCTAGTTACAGTAACAATTTCTCTCCAACTGCACATGCAGCAGAAAACACTGCACAGCATTTTTCATTGTGTTGCTTGTCAAAGAATTTAACAACTTATGTTATCAGCAACACCAATCCAAACACAGATTGGAGCTGTACATAGTAAAAGTCATGTCTCAGACACTGCTCTTAAGTGGTAAAAAAATTGCAGTTGCCCGAAGAAACACATCTGAAAGCTTAGAGTCACAAAAACAACACCTTACAAGACTGTGAATCATTGCTATTCTGTAATGCTGCTGCCACTGTTATCTTTATTGTCTTATAACGGGTAGCTAGACCATTTGATTACTGGGAAGTGAGAGGAGCCAGTTCCACCCCTCCCCCATCCCCGCCATTTCCATTTCACCACGCCCACGACAAAAGAGAAGTCCTGCGAGTAAACGGCAACCGGAGCTCATATTAGGTTTTGTGATGCACAAAAGAATTCCTGTACTTACCATACAAGTGTTTGGGTTTATCGTCAAACATCGAAGTATTATGATTTAAAATCGGACTTTTGGAATGAATCGATTGCTCGCCAGTTTCCAGGTTATTATTGCTATCGTTGAAGTCATCGTTCACTTGTCGACTTGGTCGTTTTACTGTTCGAGTGGAGCTTGATGACCGTCTCTCCATTTCTGTCGATTCCCTTTTGTCAGGTGTACTTGTCAAAAGACTATTTCTTGCTCTATTTGTTTTTCTTGTAGTATCTACATCCTCTAAACTGTCTAACAGGTGTGAAAAGTAACAAAGTGAGCTATTGTTAAGTCTAACTATAGACACATCAAGCTTAAAACTAGTATTTTAGGTTAGAAAGTACGAAAATTATTCCTGTAATCCACGTCCCCCTTTTTGTTTGACCTAAAAAAACATTAAGCAACAAACATCACTCGTATTATCAATTAATCTCCAAAGACAAGCTTATCTTAATCGGATGAAGCCGGACTCTCAGATTTAGATTTTCATTTACTGACCCTTGAGATTGCACTTAATAAGCTTGATTTTAAGATATGTTCTGGTAATGAAACAGAAACCCTGTTGCAGAGTGGAAAACCTTGCCTTTTAAATTGCATAAAATGCATTCAATTTTGTCATCATTCATAAGTTTATGTAAACATCAAGATAGTTTGAGCTATTTCTAACTGTCAAAATTCAAATTGCCAGTTGACTGAAAATTGAAACGTCCGTTAACTCCTTACCTATCATTACTGACAGATTCACATCCTTATCCATGGTCTTGGTTGAACGACGTGATCGCCGGGCGCTCATGGCTTGTGAATGTTAGAAACTTCGCTTAGAATCGAGAGCAGGACGTTGTAGAGTAAAGACAAATGTTGAAACCAAAAATTTACATCAGCTCGTGTGTTCATTCAACGCGCGAAATTCCGAGCCTCGCTTCAAAGTAACGAAGTTTTTCCCCAAGGGTGGGGCAGGTATGCACGCTTTCCGGCGGTGATAACAAAACCTTTGTTATTTTAAACTACGTATCGTGAAATAAAAAATCCCATTAGATCTAATTTGACACGATTGTTGTCAGAATGAGAGAGAATAATAGAAGAATTGAAATGAACTCAACACAGGGACAAAATAAGGACTAAGAATTTCTGTTGGAGGCTTGGAGTCCATTAACAACTTCCAAAGCCAGTTCGTTTCATTTCAGTTAAGCTGGTACGTCGGTGAACATATTGAACACTTGGCTATTTTTCAACTTTGATAAAGTGTAAATTTTTCGTCCTGACGAGCTTGTGGTGCAAGCGTCCGCTCTTCGTCAAAGCAAAGTGAAATCTGACGAAGGGGGCTCATACGGCGCGAAACATCGGCATTTATGAACTTCAAATTGATAAATAGCCATCCGTTTAATTTCGAATTACCAGTCTCTTCAAATTTATCTTTCTTTCTTATAGCCAACGCTCTTGCCTTGGCATAGAAGTATTTCCCCCACAGTGTAATAAAACCAGACAGCGGGCCATATTTTATCTAAAAGCCCTGCAGGGGCAGGGCAGTAACTAGTAATGATCAAGTTCAACCAGTATGAGAATTACATATGAAACTCCGATTTGTTCACTTTCGGAAGAGTTTCTTCAAAGCGGCAATAGCTGGCAGTGATTGAATATTAGAGAGAGAGGGACAAATTTTATCGAAAGACGAGGTAAAATTGGTGAGCGATTTTTGTATTTGGGAGTGATATATTAATAATAATTTTTTTTACGGGATTCATGGCTGTCCTTTCGAGAAGACGGCATGCCAATTGCATGGGGACCGGCTTGAGTATAGTGAGAAAGCCAAGGTAACTTTTTCATGTGATAACTTAGATTTTATTTTCTCCCAAGAGGGCACGGTAACCAATCCTGCAATCTGATTGGTTCTTAACGCTGTCCGGATTTTCCTATCTCTGACCACGGTCACGGTAACGGCGGGAAACAGCACGGGTGAAATTGTCGTGTTGGTCAATTTTCGTGAGTGAACTAGCGGTTAATGGTCAACCTTTGCCCTTTTCACACCTCCATCGACGATTAATCAACGCAAGTTTATCTCTATTCGCTTTTAAATGGCAAGGAAAGTCACTGTAAGTAAATTGAGTTTGTTTGGTTGTTTGTAGCTCGTCGCTGTAATGGCGCGTAATCCCGTGTTTCTCAAAAAAAAAAAAAAGTCAGTTGCAGTCGAGTTTACCTTTCTGATCATTGCTATATTTAAGAGAATTTATGTGGAATACACTTAACGAATTTCCTCGCTTTCTGCTACTCAATTTACGGTAGAAAAGTCTGATTTCGAGGGATTCGCGACGACTGATTATAAAGAAATTGTTTTTGTGGTAGTGCTTAGTACAACTTCCGAAACTTATTTCACACCGGAAAAACAATTCTGGAGAACTTAACTGGTCAACTAGATGCAACTAACATAAAGTAGATCGAAATAGATCTATTCTTTAATACATCTTTCTTTGCTAGTAGATCTGAGTTACTCGCTCGTTCGCTCGCTAGATTTTTACGATTATTTGTACTGCGCGTAAGCCAATTCAGTGACAAAGTTGAGTAAACAAACCCACTTGTAAGCCAATTTACCGCAGGAAAAAAAAAAGTTATTTGCCGGCTTAGAGTCGGTCCGTATACTGGTGGTGAAAAACTGTGACCTCGGGCTGGAAAATGCTGCCCTCGGCTTGCGGTCTCTGGCAGACCTCGGTCACAGTTTTTCACTATACGGACCTTCCAGCAAGGCGGGAGCGAAACGATTTGTTCGAAAGCAAAAAATCGATGTTCGTCCAGTTAAGTGCAAGTTTAGAGATAGCTAACAGTGGGTGTACTACGACAAGAATTACACTCCCCCGTGTTCTAAAATAGAAAAATCATAAGCCAACATAGTGGGCGTGCAATCTAAGAACTTAGAAGAGATTAGCAGTGATCGAGGGCGTGCGAGGTTCAATTAACATGTTACTGACGCTCGCACATACACCGCCCACATATCCGCAATAAAAACCATTTCAGATGATTTTATTGTTCATTTTTCTCGAGGTTGGAAATTGTTGCTTTGTAGCTTATACACGGAAGATATGTGTTGCAATATGTTTTAAACTTCTGTTTTGTTTGCCTGCCAATCATTTATTTTTTTTTGTTATCAAGGAACTGAGGAACCATTCTTTTGTCGATGGTGGCAGATGCTCGGTTTCGAAAGATATTTGCAATTTTTCTTTTCTTTTAATTTTTTTTTTTTTCATGAATACTAAATCGGATTTTAGACGGATGCCATAGTTTTTAATTTCTCCATTTTTTTAATGCGGACGATCGGGAAAAACTTGGTGTAGAAAACGGTAAAACAGGAAGTTTTCTCTACATTTTTTTCTGCCGAGAAATTCCATTTCTTTTCTCCCTGTTCATTTTTCTTGTGCCGCATGTAAATTGTTATCTCTTGTTTGCCAGCAGACTGACTCATGGATTAATTTCTTGTTTAGCGAACTACTTATTTGCATTCAGCATATAGGGAAATAATTTTTTCGAGGCAAAAACTTTCACTGCGGTCGCAAGGCAATAATAGCATTCACAGAAAATTCTAAGTTATGTTATTCGTCAATAATCTAGCTGAAAATCCAAATACGATAGAAAAACCCGAAGAATCTCAGTTTTATGTTTTTGGCAGCTGTGCACCGTTTGAAGACCACGCTCCATTTTGCGTGGGCGTTTGAAAAAGCCCTTTGAGTCTCTGTCGGAAATCTTCGGAAATAATCGGAAGCTCTCGTGAGCGAGCCTTTCTTTTGCAAAGGCTTTTTCTGTGCAGGAAATTTATAGATTTAGATCGAGGAAGCCAGGTGAATTTGTCCAGGTTAACGGGAGCTAAATATAGAAAGTTATTTTTAGCTTTGTCGCCGACCAATCAATACGATTCACCGAATTATTATCTTTCGGCCAATTCATCTTCATAACACGATGTGTACAAGATGGCTACTGCTGGTAATAACTGGGTGAAATTAAACGTCGGTGGAACTTACTTCTTAACGACAAAACAAACGCTCTGTAGACATCCAAACTCCTTCTTGCATCGGCTCTGCGCAGAAGATCCAGATTTACCGTCGGACAAGGTAAGAAAGCGCTTGAATTCATTCGAAGTTTTGTCGAATGTTCAACCCAGCTAACCCACTGGACGTTTTGACATTTCAGGACGAGAACGGTGCTTATATGATAGATCGGGATCCTCGCTATTTTGGACCTGTTTTAAACTATTTACGGCATGGCAAACTCATAATCGATAAAGACCTCCTCGAAGAAGGTAAGTTCGTTCAATTTTCACGTGTTGTAACGCCGATTTTAAGCTGTTTCCTTTACAGATGACTTCGCCCAGGTATTTTGCTATGTAAACATTCAGGTTGGAGCGTTTGGCGTTGGAAATTGCCGTTATGAATACCATGTATTTCCTAGTTTGATACCAGTTTCTTTGCTGCAAGCAGGGAATTCTGTTCAAAGTAATATATATTTTTCCCTTTGTAAGAGATTCGTGTGTTTCATGCCTGCCGAACTTTTACACTCCATGCTGAACGCTGAGAACAAAATCCGGTTCTAGAAGCAGTTTTATACTTTTCATATGACCTCAAGCAGGGCTCCGGTGTATGTCGTTGCATCTAGGACTCACAGCAAAGGAATGAAGCACATAAACACATTGACCTGTAGCCTTTACACTTCTCTGGGGCACAGTTTCTAGCAATGCACACCGCCATGACAGTTTTGAACTATCGGAAGATATCAAACGTTTGACAGAAGCCTTGAAAAGAGCATATGCCCCCAATATTACCCACTAGATATTCTGTAAACATAAAGCAGGCGTAATCATCGATTTCTGATATATTTTGCCAATTTTTAGTTTGGAATATTCACCAGGGTAGCTTAATTTTAAGATGCTGAGCTGCGTTGTGAGCAAGCTTAGCTCATGTGATGGTATATGGTGAAGGTCTTGTGTTGCAACAAGTAAAATATTTTTTCATGTGACACGCATCACCAACTGGCTAGCAAACTCTGTGTGAAGTTAAAAATTAAAGGTTTTTTTAAAGAAGTTTATTTCGGAATAAAAAGAGCAATCTATCAAAGCTGAGATAATTTGACTACAAAACCAGATGCCAACATACAAGTTTTTCAAATACACACATATGGGTGTTGATTATATTATTATAATAGTAATGATGTTATGGATAGTCAGGCCTCATTGACTCTAACATCATTGTCTGTGAATGGTTTAAGAAGGAAAGCAACAGCATTCTTGTTTTAAGCAAAAGAGCTGTCTGTTTATGCGACCATGTGCAGTGACTTGTCTTTTGAGCCAGCAGTCACATATGGACAGCAGTTTAGCTTCGTGCTAACATGGATCATATTCATATATTCTCCAAGTAACCTGGAACTAGCTTGCATCTGATGCTAGACGTACAGGGTGGAAGAATCTACTGTAGAACATTTCAAGGAAAAATCTCTGGGTTAATATATTTTTTAAATTATCAGTTGAGTTAATATCAAGACACCTAATTAAAGAAGGGATTTTACACTTAAAAATAGTTTGACTCATTTATTTGGGCCAACAGACCACATGTCAAAGGCAAGGTTTCTGACCGTGCATGGGTGCGGGACTGCACAATTTGGTCAAACCAGCACAGTAATTATAAACGGCACAATTCCTAAAACTCTGCAAAATCCTCCAAAATACTGAAATATTTGCTCAAAATTTTATTTAAAACACTACTAATCCATGTGATTTCCAAGATTTCCAGACACTATTTATACTACTTCAGGCTGATTACCTACAGAAACAGTGGAGAAGAACAGTCCCCTCCTGCTTGTTGATTGGTTATAGAAGCAAAAAGGCATTTTTTCCATAACTCACACCACCTTGGGCACTAGTCAAATCTAATTTCTAAATCCTGTTTTTCATTGATGGATTGCAATGATTGTGTCACAAATATTAAATGAATCGCAATTGTTGTTAAAAAGTATTGCATGGCTTTGTAATAGGTTTGCAAATTTCATTTTGCGTACCCTGTGAGATAGAGATTCCCTTCTATTTCTGCTCTGTGAGAGATGAGAGTGAACCTGTGCTCGTAACTGCTCTATTTACGATCATGCATGCATGCACAAAGTATGTCAGCATGTCATAGCTGTTATGCTTCGTTGTGTGAAACGTTACAGGCAATCAATTTTTTTGCTATTTTGGTTCAATTACGGCGAATTTCTTGAATTCTGACTTTTCCACTAATTTTATTGTTAGAAAAACTATGGTCATATATTTTGTTAAGTTCTATGAACATAGTGCAAACAACAGCAAATGCTTTCTTCTCTCTAATGAAGGCGAACAGAAGCTGCTGCAAATTTAGCAAAACTGAAAACAGTTCAGTTTACAAAACATTTTTGAAGATATTTATCATAATAACTAAAGCCCCGGCCAAACGATTGCAACATGTCAACGCAACATGTCGCAACATTGTTGGGCGCAGGATGTTACATGTGTTTGGGCGCCGTGTTGTGATGTGTTGCGACATGTTGGGTGTTGTTGGCTCAAATTTGACCATTTTCAAATTTGAGCCAACAACACCCAACATGTCACAACACATCGCAACACGGTGGCCAAATGCACGCAACATGTTGCTCCCAACAATGTTGCGATACGTTGCATTGACATGTTGCGATCGTTTGGTCGGGGCTTAAGATCTGGAAAGTTTTAGAAAGTTAGGAGTACCTGTAATAAATCTGACCAAACTTGAAAAATCCTGGCTGATACTCCATATTTCCAAGATTGATTGAATTAAGTGAAAGTGGGAAGCCTATAATAATTATAGGCTTCCTACTTTCACTTAATTATTAGTAATGTACATTTATATGTATATGTATATTTATTGTATATTTATTGCCGGTAGTAGAATTCTACTATTATACTAATGCAAATGTTGCAATCTGAATAACTGAGCTATCGCACGCTGTTAGCATCAGTGTGCAGTCGCTAAGGGTTGTCTACATAATGGTGACTCTGCTTGCTTTTCTGTGTGTTCCAGAGGAAAATTTAGAAATTTTGCTGGTTAATTGAATTCCGTGAAACCCTTAAGAAAGGAAATTGACTGTAGCATGACTTTTAAACCTAAAAAATTTCCAGTGAACTGATTAGTACAAGTGAACAACTGCATTTTGAAACAAGAATTCAATCTGTGCAGAATTTTGGTAAAGAACTTTAGTGCTACGTTTAACATGTAGAGAAATAATTGGAAGGAAATTTAGTCTGTAAGTATTCTATTCAAACAATTAGATTATGAGCTAGAGATTTCTATGAGGTGATAGAAACCTCAAGCTCATAATCTACATGTAATCTTGTGAAGTAACAGGGCAGGAAAAAAACCAGGTCGGATTTCCAAGGGGAAGTAAATTTTGCTCTTGGGCAAGTGAAAATAGAAGTTCAGCGGCCTGGTGGGCAAGTGAAATTAGCCTCAGGACTCTTGCGAGTCTGAATAAAATGTCAGCTTGATAAATGATAATTTCCAGTCAGAAGTTTAGTTAACCATTAGGTTGAAAGCATGGATTAGTTAGGAATCCAAGCATTCTAAATTTTTGCCTAAATTGTCCTCTGATTTCCTTACTGGCCACCACCTAGGCAAGTAATATTTAAGTGGGGGCAGGTGAAAACTGCATTTTACTGGCCCACTGGGCAAGTGGATTTCAATTTCTTTTCCCTGCCCTGTAGACAGTAGTAGTGTTCTGTGATACTTGTATTGGTTAGGACATCAACCCTCAGCACCAGCTGTCTTGACTTTGAGTGCTAACCAGGGTCATCATGTTGTGCCATTATTCAACTGGCTCAGTTTATTCTCACCATGCATCTGTTTATCCACAGGTGTGTAAATGAGTACTGGCAAATTAAATGCTACTAAGAGGTTATAACCTTTTAATGGGCAAGCATCCCATCCAGAGAGGAGTAAAAATTCTCCTTGATATTTCATTCTACGGAGTCCAGATACAGTGTACATGTATAAGCACCAGTGAATGGGTTACCAAGCTGAAATGGAAACTGTACAGACCTTCCTTGTTACCTGCCTACAGCATACATGTACCTTGAGTAGGGAATCTTCTGATTTGCATTGTTTTAAAAACACTGTTTGTTTTTCGTAGGTGTTTTAGAGGAAGCAGAATTTTATAATATTGATCCTCTTGTTAGAATAATAAAAGACAGGATACAGTCAAGAGAAGCACGTCAGAAGCTCCCTGTAAGTTTTGTTTTATGTAAATTTTCTAGTTTAAAAATTTTATATTTAAAGGTCTTCATGTGATTTAAAATGAAATTTGAGTTATGTTTTTTTTTTTGTTTAAAGGATCTGTTTGATTTATGTTTTTCTTTGTGTTAATAGATCTGGAAAAAATTTAGAAAGATACAAATCAGACTAGTTTAAAATCACCTTAACCTGAAATTCATTCAACACTACTACATCCTAGATGTTCCTTTTTTTTCAGTAGTTTATGTATTTGGAGAGTACCTCTCCTTTCTGCTAACGTGTGCATATGTTTGGGTGGGTCTGTGATCCCCTGGGATGGGGAGAACACCTCCAGTAGGGTACTGTTTGGGATTATGAATGATGAAACTTGAGACTTGCCAAGATGTAGAGACCCTTGTTTGAAAATCCAAGACTTAACTGATTACAGACTGAGTCAGGAAGAAACACACTAAAACGAGACTTTGTGATGTATCATAAAGGATTCTAAGATTTTGAGGTTGGATCAAAAGTTTTCAAGACCACAGATTTTATACTAAGGCATCATTTGCTCCTCCCTCTCCCCAGCGCACCCCCCTCCCCCACCTACAGATGTGAATAAGGTCCAAGAAATTTAAATAATTTTTTTCCTCCCAAACTAATGCAGCTAATCAGACGAAAAAATACCACAACTTCAACCATACTGAGCAGTTCCTACTTGAATGTTGAAGATGCAATCCTAGTACAAAAATGTATATAATGTTCCATGTAGTTCTTAGGCTTGAGTGTAGGCCACCTTCCTTACTGGGGTTTGAATAAGTGCACAGTATTAGGTGTGTTTTGTGTAATCATGTGGTATATAAAAACATAGCTGTTGTACATGTGTATTTCCTTGCCAGCTTCAATCAAAGAAGCATGTATACAGAGTGTTACAGTGCCACGAAGATGAACTTACCCAGATGGTTTCAACAATGTCGGATGGCTGGAGATTTGAACAGGTTAGTTTAGGAATGAAAATAATACCATTGTTCAGAAGGTACAGAGCCCTAAAGATTGCTGTATTGGATCCCTGAACAACCGATTGACAGGTTTAAGCTGTAACCGGGTTAATTATGTTGTGTTCTTAGGTGAGATATTTTTACTTTGAACACACTGAGCAGGGGTGGGTCAATGGGGAGGGTGCAGGGGGTGTGCATACGGATTTCTACTGTAATATACATGTAACTGGTATTCTGCAAAAACACTCAGTTATGCCACTCCTTAGTGGTGCACCCCTCCTAAGAAAAATTCTGGATCCGCCCCTGCTGAGTCACAATGTATGTACCTCTGCTAATGCATGTTTATTGATGGGTATTGACAAATACTTTATTGTCAACCAGCGTCATACAATGTAGGCACAGTAAGCAGTAGAGAAGGAGAAGGGAGGGGGCTGGAAAGGGTTTGATAAAGAACCAAAAGCTCCTCAAAAAATCTGGCACACAACGCCACATTCTCACACACCACTATGTTGAAAGAGTGCTCTGCGCCTGAACTGACATTCAGATTCTGCTGTCTGCCCCCAGAATACAAGCTTCTCTTTGTTGTTACTTAGATGATCAAAGGCCTTTTTAAATCAGACTTGATAATTATATTTAAAACATGTTTCTTTTTACCTTACAGCTAATAAGTGTTGGAAGTGAAAATGAGCCCGATTATCAAAGGTTGTTTAGATCAGACCTGATAATATTTAAAACCTGTTTCGTTATACCTTACAGCTAATAAGTGTGGGAAGTAATTATAACTATGGCAGTGAAGATCAAGCAGAATTTTTATGTGTTGTCTCAAGAGACGTGTCTGATTCACAAGAACAGGGAGCAGCAGGAAATAAACCAAGTGATAAAGCAGAGGTATTGAAATAGAGAAAGCTGGATTTAAAAGATATTATTAAAGATTATTTACAATTTAATTTTTTGAATTGGTATGTTAAAGTTCTAAAAGTAATGATCATTACCCCTGAAATTAACAGCTCTCTTATAGTAGCTATGAAATTCCACATTTGTTAGCTTACAGTGTATCTCACCAATAGTGAAACATAACAACCCTCTCAAGGCAGTGATTACAAACTTAACTTTCCATTAAAAATCAATGGGGACAAGATACCACATTCTTTGTGCTGTCGTTATCTGTCGAAGATGGTAGACTGGCTGTCGAAGGCTCATAGTTTTAATAATTTTTACCAGAGAACGCTTTATTCAATTTTAACAGATGGATGCTTGATCAAAACTGTACATAGCAGTGATTAGTTTGTTTTTTCAAATCAATATGTTCAATGTTGCATGTACACTCAGATGAAAATGCAGACAAAATAATTCACTCATCTGCAGGGCTCGAAAAAACCCCTTCCGGTCATCTGGGACAAGTAGATTTTTCCTTTGGACAAGGAACTTTTTCTCCTTGCTTGCCCCATGGGCAAGGACCCAGGCAGGCTGTTCGCCAACTAAATTTTTGATAACGATTTTGAGAAGAAAAGGTAAATTGTAGACTCAAGGGTAATCAATACAAGTGTTTAGATGAAGCTTGACGAAAATTACAATTTATAGCGTTGTTTTGTTGATTGCATGACACGTGCTCATGGCTCAGAAGTGGTTGCCTAGCATGTGATCAAAATCTGCCCCGGTCAAATTTCTTTCCAGGGTTAAAAGTAGCCGCATTGGGCATGAAAACACGGCAGTTATTTCTTAAAATTTTAGCAATTTTCTGCGAGCATTTTCCAGTTTCTCTGTACAGAACTTAACTCAAGAACAATATACTAAAGCTGTAGAAATTGTACGCAAAAAGAAGCCGCATATTTCTACCATGAAAACGAAGCCAGCATTTTTGATGCTAAAACCCAGGTAAACCCCCGGGGGAGGTACTTTGGGAATTTCTGGGTGGGGATGTGCCGCTGGGACCCTGGAACCCTTAGCCTATACCAGAGCTAGTTCAGCTGAATTTTGCTACCCTATACTAGAGTAAACTCCCCAAATCGGCCCCCCCCCCCCCCCTCATCTGTCGACACTGTTGAGGCTGATTTGCGTAAATTTAAACTTGCTGATTTGATTTTTTTTATATTTTTGAGTGGCAATTCCTGGTTTCCTTAGTCTAGATAAAATCTTCAACCAACTAGTCAGTTTTGTGAAAAATTATACCCATTTCTAGAGCCAAACGCTCTGATTGATATACCCTATCCTAGAGTAAACTGCTTGAAAACCATACCCTTCACAGCGGCACATACCTATATAGCCCATATATGGCAGTGCCCCCCTGGGGGTAAACCTCTGTTTTCGGTGAAACATGCAAGTGTGCTAGTGATAAAATACTTGGGCGCCGCCGTGCAAAATGAAAACTATTGTATTATTAAAAAGAAATGGATAAGTAAGTCATCAAAATACTTTCAGAGTTCCTGGAACTATTTTTCATTCACCCAAATGAAAAAATTTGCTCTCGCCGGCTTTTCAAATTTGACACTGTGCCTGTGTCAAAACTGAAGTGAGAAGGCAACTTGTTGTTAATTCTGCGTGTTATAAATTTCTTGCGCTTCTCTTCACAATGATTTCGTGGAGCTAGAAAAGACGCAGGTGAACATTCAAGGAGTCGAATGCAATCTTCGACAAATTGAAGAAATTGATTCAAGGCTGTATAATAACAAAGTTAATTATTACAAACTGTACAATTTCATAAGAGCGGAATGAAGAAGTTAAAAGTTGTGGAGGTATTACAATATAATGGCGTAAACATGAAAGTGATCAGCACTAAGAGGACTACAGTCAAGATGGGTTTATTACATTAAAACATGCCTGTAGTTTGACTTCCATTTTTGGGTTCATGAATTATTAATGAATTTGAAAACTTGGGCAAGTGGGGAAGTCCCGGGGCAAGCAAAATTTGAGAGTTACTTGTTCAATGGGCAAGGTGGAGTTCAAATATTTTTCGAGCCCTGTTTTTCTGATCAGTCTGTTCTAGAGGCTTATTAGAAACAGGGCAACTTTCTGTCACTAAATTGAATTCTTGCTATATTCTTTTAAATTAGTTATAACATTTGATTACTGCTGTTGTTTTTCTTTCAGACTTTACGGCAGCGAGGATCAAGAATGTAGCATCGTGCAAATAGGATAGTTTATTTCAAGTTATTGTTATCTTTATGTGCTTGTTGACATTAATCCCCTCCCCAGTAGCCCCTCCCCAGTAACCACTATTTCTCTCCACCCTGCGGAGGTATCCAAACATTGCCCAGTAGCAGATTGAGGCTGTGCATTAGCAGTGACTGGTAGTGACATATGTTTAAATGTTGTTTTTGTGAGAAAGTTTAATGACAAATTTAATGACAAATTTAATGACAATATTCATTAACTTTTCTTGTGTATAATAAACTGATTCCTGTTTATTATACATAAAAGAGAATTAGCTTGTGGCAAAATGCTCGTAATATGTCTACATGTAATATCTCTAAAATTGTATAACAACTATTTCTGTGCATCATATATTTTTTGTTTAATTTCTGTGCAGTTAGAACACACTTTCCTTGCATTCCACTTCAGTGCATCCAAACAAAGCTTTGTGGCCATTTTCAGGGGGTGGGTCCTGAAAATTCAGAAAGAGAGGGCCAAAGAAATTGTGGCATACCACAAGCCACGCCCTCCCCCCCCCCCCCCCAAAAAGGAAATACAACAAAAAAAGGGGGATGTGAATATGCCCCCGATTTTCAGTTATTATGGTTTTTCTTCCCAGACTTTGACCCTTCACCATCGTTTGTTGGAATGTAGGAAAAGTCTGCTGTAGGAGAAACAAGCATTAACCTTTTTCAATGGGTTTTACTCCTGTAGCATTTCTCATTCTCAAAGACTTCAGTCCTGTTTTTGAACTCTATGGACAGCAAAACACCTATTTTTGTGCAGCTGCCTTCTCATAATGTTGAATTGCTTGAATTAAAGTCATGAAAAGTGCATCATGTCAGCAGCTGACCAAATGCTTTACCGAGTTTATAACCTGCAAAGTGAGCGTAGTAATATTTTCATTTTGCATCGAAATCTTGATAGTAAAACACTATTTTGTCGTTAATCACAGGTTGTTTTGACCATGCTAGATTTGACTCCCCAGCATACAGATGATGGATGTATAACAGTATAATGTCAATTTTGTTTTAACTACTAACAATAGGTGAAAACTAAAATGAAACAGGTCCTTAATGAGAGCATGCTATTTCGTTTTATTTAGCTTATGAGTACACGTGAAGATTTTCAGTTAATGTTTTTGTCAGTGATATTTCAAATTGTTTGTTTTGGCAGCTATGTTGACCATGGTTTCCTCAATTAATTAAGCACTGAAAAGACAATTTTATGGTAGTTTTTGGTCCAGTTGCATGAAGAACAAAAAATAACATGAAACGTAACCCAAAACCCTCACCAATCCTCTTGCAATATATGATTTTCGACCTTAAGACTTGTTATGTTGCCTAGCAACTGTCTTGCAGAAGACTCGGGGTCTCAGCAACTTTCTACAGGCTTTTTCAAGTGAGTTACCACTGGTGACAAAAATGCATAGAGTTTGAATGACAGTCAGCAATTTTTTTTAAAAAAGAACTCGCGTTTGTCTTGAGGAGTACTTTAATGAGCAATTTCTTCAAATTGCCTCCAGGGTGTCATATCATGTAGAGCAATACCTTTTAGTGGTTGCAGCATTCTAATAACGGAGATCAAGATTATAGAAATCTGTAAGAATAAGCCATTTTCTCTCTCGAATAGTTGGCGATAAACTCCAAAGCGAGCTTCTTCAATGTAATGTCGAGAACTCGAAAATGGCTTGTTGACCTGCCCATGTTTGTTTTTAATAAGTCATTGTAGATTTATTATTTTGCAACAATAGCCCACGGGATGGAGTCCCATGAACGGGATTTCACCTGCATGAACGGGATTTAACCCGTTTAATATCTGGGTTTTACCCTCGCCTGTTGAATTTCACTGATTGTTTTGAGGTGATAAATAACTATAGATTTATGTTTATACAAGCAGACAATCCACGGTGAAAAAGATTATAAATGCCTAAAAGTGATCTTTTGTATATTTGTATATTTCTTTTGTAAAGCTGTATAAATTGCCCTTGTAATTGATTGGCAATAAATATGATTTTAGCTGCTAATGGAGAGTAAATTACTTTGCTTGCTTTGTAATACATTTTAGGCAGAGTCCACGTTGCACTGTAGAAATTGGAAAACGCAGCTTTATTTCTAGCTTTTTAAAACGCTTTTCAAACTGGAGGAATTTGAAAACGCCACCTTTTTGTTTAAGCGTGGACGGAAAACATTTTGAAAAGGGAGCTTTTCGAAAACGATGTAGTCGATGAGGACTCGTTCTGAAACAGAGGCATAAGGTAACTCGAAAATAGGCTATTTGGCGTTACATAATGCGCAGTAAGAATGCGCATTACAGTGCGCGCGCGTCGGTTTTGCAGTGTACAGACGTACTTATATGTACACACTGATTTTCAGGGTAAGCGCGCGGTCCGATATCAGAGCAATTTGTTTTTAGCACCTTTGAGACTGAACTGAAGCACGAAAAACTTTAATCTCAAACAAGTAAATTAAAGGAACACAGCAAAACAGCAATGCACATGGTCAAAGTAGTGGAAGGAAAATTTCTCAGTAGGTGAAAAAGTTTGCGACCAAAGTCTGGCATGGTTTAGCATACTTTGGTCCCAATTGGCACAACTCTAGTGTAGTTCAAATTACTGTAATTACCAAAAACCTTTTGTTAATTAAACCCACGCCATAGTGACTGCGTAAAGCAAAAAGCAAAACCTTGCCAACTGTGTATCGCTGAGCAATTTCATACAATGGCTATAAAAGTCTGCGATATGTGTATGTAGATGTTAATGTAGCCGTGAGCTGTTGTGATGTTTAGCAATACACTTGGTGTTGGAAGGTAAACGGAACGAAATCATTATTTGAAAGGACTTAACACTGTTTGTTAAAGTGACTTGTGCTGAAGCCAAAAATAGCAACAAAACCACGGCAGAGACATTGTTTGATCATCGAGATGTTTTCTCTCAATTTGAATAGCATTCCCTACCGCCCTGCCCTCTTTTTATCTTGTTAACGCTTCTGACTAAACAGCTTTTGGGCTTAAAAACAAAGCCATCATTAAGGTAAATCAGCATGAAAATATTGCTTTTATAACGTTGCTCTTTGGGCAATTATAAGGGAGATGACTGAGCCAGGACTATATTCATTGTGTATTTGCGTTTATTGCGAACTTGTCACTGGTAAAATAGCTTATGTAGAAAACCGAATTTCGACCAACGATTTACATTCAAGTTTTTAACCGTCCATTTGTTTTGGGTATAATATGAATAGAACGGAGATCGACGGTCTATTTGTGCCGGAGCTCTTGCTAAAGAGAAAACTCAACTGGAGGCTTTCCGTTGAAACAAATCAACTGAATAGTAACTGGGAGAAAGTGAAAGATTCCCTGGACAAAATTCAAGCCTTCATCGAGAGCAGAATGGAACGAGATAAAAGCGAGATGCTGAAGTATCAAGAAAAACTGAAGGGAAGTACTGGAAGCTTCCAAATTTCCGAGACTGTATCCACGGTAACTACACCGGGAAAGCGAGCAATGAGAATTAGTGTTCAACAAGAGGAAGCTATGAAACAGACATGGTTCAACAAGTTAGAAAAATCACGCCCCCGGCGACTCTCTCTATCGACCGAATCTTTGGCGCAGACTGCAACCATAAGCTCAGAGAAAAAGCGAGTTTTTCGAAGACGGGCAAGTATGTCACTGTTAGACCTTCAGAGGAAGAACGAAGGCTTAAACGGGAAATCACGAATGTCGGAGGTTTCAAAAACTTTTCTTAACCCTTTGGAAGAAGAACCATCTAGTCGACGATCGTCGATTTTTGATAAAGACGACAAAGAGCCGATACGTCTTCCGCCTTCCGTTCGGTTTCCACCGATTCATCAAATGAAACCAGCCAAGCATTCCACCAGTTATTTTGAAAAACCTCTAGACGGTAAGAGGAAAACAAGTGGAGAGCTGAATGCCATCGAAAACTTGAAATACTGTCGATACCTTAAAACTTCCAGGAGAAAGAGCGTTGCGTAGTTATAAAACTAAATTATGTAGTGGATTGAATAATAACAGAACTGATCTTAAAATAGGTATTGTTGTTGTAAAAGTTTTTTGTTTTTTGTTTGAGCTAGGACAATCTGAAGACAGTGAAAACAGGCCGGAAGTCCTCGTCAATGTACTCATGTTTTGAAGCTAATAACTTGGAACTTATCACCTGAACAAAGTGATTACTTGAAATGCCAAGAATTTTGTTCAATCGGATGTACAAAGCTACTTCAACACTAAAATATTTTATCTACGTTTACATGGTATACCAAGCTTTTTCCAAATTCTCAATCAGAATGAATATCCTGATGCTAGCTAGAATTGAAATCTGTAAACATAACATTTATTTTCACCTAACATATTTATTTACACTTGTATTTAACTCTCAGAATGTGCAAATGATGTACTTGGGTTGTTTTCAACGGGTACATATTTTAAACATGTACAACCTTTTGTTTCATACGGTAAACAATAAATTCGCCGTTCCAGCATCGCTGAAAAATGAAATTTTTTAAATTTCTTTTCATTAACCAGTCCCGTCTTGTAGCCTCCAATAACAGGCTATGTGTACGACGAAAAACTTAAAATCCTTTAATGCAGAATCCTTTGAAAATTGTTAAGTTGTCTTTATTGTTTTCCTGGATTATTGCCCATTGTGGGTATATTGGTCAGCAAGCTGTCATTAATAGGTCTTAATGCACAAGCTTTCTTGTTGCGGTGTCCTTCGCTGTACTTAAGTCCGTTCAATCTCGAATAACTTATCTTCCTACTCCAGCTTTTGAAGTTTAACTTGTTGCCCTTGGGTGATTGAGATTGAACGAACGCATCACTCCGGCATTGCAGTGTATCACTGTTTTTATTAAACTATTGTACAGTTGTGCTCTATACATATTTTAACAGGATTCAAAGGGCTAATTACAGTAATTAATTGAAAGCATTTGTCAGGTAGTCAATGGCATGGAGGATTGCGTCAACTTAATCTTCACAGTAAAAGCCTCGCTGTTTTTTGCCTTCAATAGCAGTTAACAACATTCCTTACAAGCCGACGTCCTTGTGTTTCAGTGAAGGCCAGTGAAACATTAACAATCTTATAAAAAATGTTAAGAATGTCGGAATCCATTAATCCCTGTTACTAATTTTCTCTGTACGCACAAAACACGAGAAGGATAGGCGAAATATAGATACCATCCGCATGCATTTCGCCGCTACAAATTTCGTTCCGACTTCTTTAGTCTCTTAACGCCCTGCTAGACTGTACTTCCCCCCTAATCAACCGATATGAACAATGATGTCAGATGTATGTCAGAACCGCGAGGAGGACCGCGTTCCTAAGTGACAAAAACGTATGAAAACTGCCAACCATCTAGAATGATTACGACGCTTTATCACTTTTTGTTGACAACTGTCTCAATGCCGTTCAAGTGCATTCGATTAATTTGATCCGTGGTATAAAACCAGATTCGCCGAGCGTGCGCAGTAAGAACAAGAATCAAGCTTCGACCTCGATCATTCTCTTCCCCAGTGCTACTCGTTTTTAAATGTCGCTACGAGCCGAGCACGTGGCTAATAGAAACGGAGGCTCTGGGGACGAGAATGGATCTCGATGAGATCATGTTAGTTTTCAGGGTCTTCTCGTCCCTCGCCATCATGAGAAAGAGTGTGATACCTGCCGGAATGTTTCGCAAAATCGTTGCGTTATGGCGCCAAATGGGATTGTGAATTGAAAGCGTGGGAATAGAAGAACGGACCTTTAAAACTTCTACGCCATTTTCCTGTCAAGTTCCAGCCCGCTGTGTGAACCGATCCGTCCTCAGATTCTTCTTTGTCCTCGTGTGTGACGGCTACCTGGACATTCTTTAACCGAGAATTGGCGTCGATTTCGTTGTCGGGTGAAAAGTCGTTCTCCTTGTGATCATAGCAGGTGCAGTGCAGAACACACAGGCGGTAGACTTGTAACGCTAGTACCAGCGCGTTTTTGGCGGTCAAGAAAATCACCATGTACTCGTAAGCTTGATATTGGGCGATTATGAATAAGCGGAACGTGAGGAATGGTCCATCCTGCATGAACAAAGACATCAAGATTCCTACAAGCTCTGGCGTGATTCGAGATTTGGTTGTCTCTTCCACCGGCTCGTTACTCATATCAACGCATATTTCTGGTGCTGGGGAGCTGGGTCTTGTAATTTTTTCTTTTAAAGGAATCGTTCTGTCTTTGCCTTCATTAAACTCGAGCCGAAGATTTGGTGACGTCATTGATGTTGTCATATGTCCCATCTTGCGCTTCGGTCTCATTTGTCCCACAGTAGGCAGTGAGAATCGTCCAGGCCCTCTCGGATGACCATTCGAAGTGCCTGGTTCGGCCTGGGCGTTTTGAATTTGGCTCGTTTCAGGCCCAGGATTATTATTAAAGGCCTCGTCTGTTTCACCCAAATGAGGCTGGTAGGAATTGCGCCGAACATCTGGCAAATAGCCACGTGGCAAACCACGTGAGTAATTATGCGACATTAGCAAAATGTCACGTGATAGTCTCTTTGCAGCAATGGCGTGCTTGAAGTCCATTGACGTCATCGACGCCCTGTTGGTTTCTTGAGCCGGTAAATCAATTCCTGTGCTGTAAGGAACAATCGATCTTCTACTATGCATTTTGTTATTTTCTCTCGCGGGTTTTCGATCGTTCGTTCCTTCTTCTTCTTCTTCGGGGTCAAGTTTCGACATAGTGTTAAACGGAAACTGCATCAAACTCCAGGTCCACAGACACAAGATCGTGGCGATAAGTGTTGGAGAAGATTTCACAAAAGCTAGCTTAAGAATATCAAAGAACTCAATGATGTCGGCGCACATGGCTAGGTTGACGAGGAGAAGCTGCGAGAGGGAGTCTTTAGTCATGCCTTGACCTGTTGGCAGGAGCCAACGACCGAGAATCATCATCAACATGGTGGTCTGTTCTATTAAGTCTGTCCATCTCTCCGCTGAAACAATCAGCACGTCCGCGTTGAGCTGTAAAGGCAAACAAAAACTGTAATATCTGCAACTGGGGCGTGGCTCAACTTCGCGTATTAAATGAGTTACGTCACGGCTCATGCATGGAGTTAAGACTAAATTTTACAAGTGGGTCGCACGGTTTGTAATCCGTGTTAATCTTCTCCATCCTTAGCCATCCTTGTGCCTTTATGGTTTATTATTATCTCTCTTGTGTTCTTCTGTCTTATATCCCATTTACACCAACAAGCTAAACATGTTTAAAAGTGGTTTAGCTAAAAAAGAGTAAAAATTACTGAGGTGCTCATACCGTACACACCTCACAACTTAACAAGGTAAAAAACCTGCTTGAAAAAATATTTTAGCAAGGTGGTTTAAAATTTGTTTTCCCAAAATGACTGCAAAGCGTTATTGACAAACCGGAAAAACCTACACCTTTTTCAGTTAAAGTAGTTTAGTTGGTGTGAATGGGGTATTAGTAAACTGCTATTAGCAGGTTTCCTTCAATTTAAAAGTAATTTTGTACGTGGTCAAAATAACTCAAAATGCCGTGACTGAGCTCCTTTAATGCAAACACTTATTGTGACGCACCCAGTGTTGTTTTAAATACATGTAATGAAGAAAGGTAACTAGAAGAAAAATTTCATCTAAGCTTTCGGCCGCCAAACTACAGCTTTCAATCATTGAACAAGAGGTGAAATAGTCACTACAGAATTCATTTAACCATCAATGGCTTTTGTCTAAATGGCTTTTTGAATAAATTTAATCTGCAGAATATTATTAACAAAGCAACGAGAGTCACGGACACCTCCACGACGCTTATTGATCTAATTGTTTGTTCAGATACTTCAAAAATTTCACACCATGATGTTTGCGATCTAGGTATCTCAGATCATCACCTGATTTATGCGATTGTTAATCTCAAGAGGAAACGTCAGAATCCAACGCTCAAAACATTCAACGATTACACAAAAGTAGATCTTGATGCACTAAGAGCGGACTTTGCTACTACTCCATGAAGTATTTGCAACGTCTTTGATGATCTTGACGATGCTACCTGGGCTTGGGAGTACCTATATAAGGGCATTATGAAATCTCACGTCCATGTTCGACGTGAGATTTAGAAGGGAAGCCTACCATGGATGAATTCGTCTATACGTAAACAGTTGAACAAACGCTATAAACTACTCAGGAAAGCACAGCAAACACCGAAAGGCTCACAAGCCTGGATGGATTATAAGAAGGCAAGAAATCATTGCACAAAATTGCTTAGATCGGCAGAATCAAATTATTGGCTATCAAAGTTTACTGAGGCTACCTCGGCCATAGATTTTTGGAAGACAGTAAGATCCTTTGAGGGAAAGCGAACGACTACAACTATCGGTCCATAAGTCATAAGTCATAAGTCAATTGCCGATTTAAACAATTGGGCCAAGAATAACTTCATGACCATTCATCCCGTAAAAACTGACCTAATGTTGTTGTCCAAAAAAACTTTTATTGGACCCTTACCAAACATTTGTTTAGGACCTAATGAGCTGTCCTTTGTCTCCAAAACTACATGTCTGGGTGTTCATTTGGACAACAAGCTATGTTGGTCACCACACGTAAAATCTCTGAGCAATCGTTTCTCGGCAAGACTAAAGAAACTTAAGCGTTTAAATGGTCTCGACAAACACATCTTAGAATCAATTTATTTTAAAGGTATAATTCCAAGTGTTACTTATTCAATTGCACTGTGGGGATCTACAAAGTCACTTCAGTCCCTCGAACAAATTCACAATAGAGCAGCGAGGTTTATCTTTAACATTAAGGAAACCGTTCTAAACACCGAAGTATTAAAAATGACAAATTGGAAATCGTTAGACCATCTTTACAAGAAAAGAATTGCAAATATTACCTATCAAGCGTTTTACAAGAAAGCTCCAGATGGCATAAACTCTCTATTTACCAGACACTCTTCACTGAGAAATCATAGAGACAACCTGAAACTCTTAATTCAACGACCCAATACTGACTTTCTCCGTTATTCATTTTCACATCGTGCGTCAATTCTTTGGAATAACCTGCCCCTACACTTAAAAACCAAACTGAATCTAGGCTCTTTTAAATTTGCACTTAAAGAAAATTCTGATTTTTTAGACAAAATTACCTTTAACGGACTATCTGGAACGAATAAAGACACAGTTAGTTATGTATACTAAAATTTTATTATAGTTAATTTTTCAGTATAATTACTTTAATTACTTTATTTTCGTTCATTCCTCACGTTATTGTAAAGATTTTAGTTTTAGATTTATTATAAATTGTTATTTAGAATGTAATATACTAATTGTAGGTCCACATCAGCTTTTAGCTGCCAATTTTATCGACCTACTTATTAAATAAAGTATGTATGTATGTACGTACGTACGTACGTACGTATGTATGTATGTATGTATGTATGTATGTATGTATGTATGTATGTATGTATGTATGTATGTATGTATGTATGTATGTATGTAAGGGTATAACTATGAACTGTACATGGCCAGATAACGTGTTTAAACACTTAACAATTTTAATCGATGAACGACCTTTCAGCATGTCAAGTTTCTCTCTGTTGTATTGGGTGGTGAATCGCCGGAGTAATTGTGAATGTAAGAATCTTTGGCTTAAAACCAACCTTATAGTAGACATAGTAAGCAAATAGCCACTTTCCAAGTAAGTAACAAATTGGGGCTTACCGGAAGTTTAATTGCATACTCTTTTTAGTTCAAACTCGACTTAAAAATGCAATGTACAATATTTGACTCGAGGTATTGCCTTTTCCGTTTTCAGACCCTACCCTGGTCCAGTCCCTAAAATCTCCTTTCTCCACTCTATATAGAGATTCAACCCACTAACTCTACCTGAGATCTTACTTACATTGAGTTGAATTCAACGAATATATAGGGTTGAACTGAAAGAAAAAAGATCAATCCTTACACTGTTATTTGAGGTGCCGTTTTCCCGCGCCTCCAGAAGATGAAACTCGAGAATCCAGGCACAGGGAATGATTCCAGCCAGATGACAGAAGATTGATGGAGAAAACCTGAACAGCCAAAATGGAAATGTTAATATCTAAGAAAGAAAATAAATCTGCTTCGGAAGCATGGCGCACCATGGTTTACGTAGTCTGAAGAGAAAGGGGTTCTGTCCTCGTGTACCGGTTCACAAGAACCGATACACGACCCAACAATGTTCAACAGCTAAACAAAGGTTCGTAAAGAAAGGAGTATAATGGTTATTCCCT
This sequence comes from Orbicella franksi, assembly GCF_964199315.1. Classification (NCBI taxonomy): domain Eukaryota; kingdom Metazoa; phylum Cnidaria; class Anthozoa; order Scleractinia; family Merulinidae; genus Orbicella; species Orbicella franksi. The sequence goes on along the minus strand of NC_138150.1, from coordinate 19,373,627 downwards.
CTGTGTACCGGTACACCAGGACACAACCGCAAAGGTGACAATAAAGACAGAGAGAGACTGGAAAAAGCTGTTACCATCAACTACCTGAGCCCGCGATTTTCGACGCTGAAGTTGCTAAACAACTTGATTCATTACGTCACCCTGGCATCACCGGTGGTTGTGATTGACTAAAAAACCCATCAAGTGCTTCAGCTGAAGAAGTAGGCCTTCTCACAAACATCACGTAAAATCGCTTATATGTTTCTCTGGAAATTCTCCCAAAAATTTCTAAATATCACAAATTTTTTTCTAAATATCTCGAAACCCCTCTAAATATCTCTTATTTTTGTATTAAAAATAAATCGATTTTTTGTCACTTAGGCCAAAATTTACAAAATTTTCTTACAGTAGTAGGAGTTGGGGAGGAAGATATTCAGGCGTTTCGATGTTACCGGCATCCGCCATTTTGGAAATTGCTGCTTTAGCACTTTTGGTGATATGGATTACATTTTAAGAGGAAAATCTTCTAACTGGATTGTTCCGGAAAAAAAAAAAGAAAAAAGGGAAGAAAAACAGCCGATAAATCCTGTCTCGTTTGTACCCATTTGTAGTCCGACTCAGCCACGTAGAGGAAATTAATGAAAGATAAATATTTCTATTTTCAAATAAAACAATTAATCTGTCAAGTGCTTTCGAGAGCAAGCAGTGTTCGATAATTCTAGTTTTAATTAAGCTGGAGTGATATAATGCATGGCCTGAGGCCATGCAAAAGCCGCAAGCGTATGAAGGGAAAACAAAATAGGAAGAAACGTCTTATTAGGCAGCAAGCACAATGATGGCAAGTTCTCTGTGAAGTGTTTGTCGTTCAAATGGCGACAAATTTAAATAAAACATCAGAAAAATATGCTAGAAATGTCGTCAACATTTCGTGTCTGAATCGCGCTTGACTTTGCAATATTTGGCTGAACGTAAATGGAGAAACGGATCAAATGATAAACCCAGTGTATTGAGATAAGTAAAAAAAAAAAACATGCTTTCACAGTTGGAAGTTGTTGGAAATAAAACCTGAAATATTAGTCTCCCTCAGAGAATAAGCCATCAAAGCGATGTCTCTACAAGAAACATATCATATATGTTTGTTGTTTGTTTCATTCCTCAATGATATTGTTTAGTTGCAATCAGATCAGACACGATTCCTGGCTAGATATTTCATATAAATACCTGAAAAAGGGATGAAACATGAGTTTCCACATTGTAGAGACACTTCTAGCTCGATCTCTATTTATGATTTTCTAATTACCCGGAAAAAGTAAACATTGATAATCTTTGACAAAACTGAAAGGAAAACGGGACGAGAAAATTTGTTTTTCACTCAGTAGTAGCCCGTCGAGACTCTTTTTAAAAAGTTCATTATTGTCTTTTTATGTTGATGCTAATTCGAGTGATAAAAATCAACGTTGAATGCACGTAAATCAAGAATATTAATTAATTTAAATTCAATTCGAGCCAATCTGTGTTTTTTTCCGTGCCAAATCTGAAATCGACACAATGTTTGAACACAATGTTTGAACCTGACTCTCTTGAAAGCTTGATAACATCGGGCTTATTTGCTTTACTTTAAATATTGTAAAAGATAATTTGATACGAGCTGGGATTTGATACGCGATGACAACACAACGTGTTTTCTGAGGGCTGTAAGAACAACTTAAATTTTTCTTTTGTTGAACTTCGAAATCTGTGTTGCCTCACGTAAAACCTTAACGAGTTTCGTGTAATCTTGCCGTTGAATTAAGGATAAGTTACTTGAATTGGGTTTTAGCTTGGCTGAATCAGGCAGCTGCTGTGAAAATTCTATCGCCATGTTCGGCTTACGAAAGAGAACATTTCTAGTGCAAATTTGTTATTTACAGGAGCCGCGCTCCTGGTTATTTAATTCTTTTCTTCAATCTTAATTAAGAGCAACACATGGTCATCAGTAGAAAATGAAGTTCCTAAGAGTTTTTCGAATCCTTTCACGAAGTGAACAACCAAGTGTAATTTTATAGCTTTTTAAGATGCTCTCAGGGTGGCAGACAAAAGCCTCTCTTGATCTTGACTGAGGTCTGAGCGGATTAATGTGATATTTTGGGATTTCATACTATATTGCACTCTGTTCAAAAACACCTGCAGAAAACTTTGTATTCGGTGCTCACAATGGTTGAAATTAAGATGGCTTTTCATGCAAATGTGGAATGTAAGGTAAAAACGTTCCATTTTGCTTAGAGAAAATTACCGTCGTAAGAAACTTACAATTCTTTACGCAGGTTTGAAATGGTTTACTTCTTGGAATTTGAACGACTTGAAATGGTTTACTCTTTCCCTCCTTTTACGCCAAAATCCGGTGTCTAAAAGCTTTCTTAACATCGACTTCACACTCGAAGCCTGTTAATTATCAGTGAGTTCGAATTTGAAAGACAAATGCAATATTTAAGTATCAATATTCAAGGGTAATGAACTGCAGAGTTCTTCAGTGAATGAATGCAACATACAACGCTAATTGCAAAGTATCTGGAAAAAACCGTTCACTGGCAAAAAGCCAGGCCATATAATGGCGCTTTCGTTTATAATAATAGCATCAAAATAAAATCTCATTCGAGAACCTTGCGTACATTTGCGGTCGAGACAATTTTTGCAGAGTTTTCAATTTTTCTAGCCCGGAGCTTGACGATAACAATCTTTACTTTGTGATGGTCCATGCGTTTTGCGATATATCAAATAATTTGTTTTAATCTTCTTTTTCTCATACTTATGCTCCCTCATAAAACAAAACTTGTACTCGAATAAACCGGATTCTGGCAGTTTCCTACAATCATCATGGCAAAATTATAAGGAAAAATAATTCAATGAATTACGTAAGATCTTTCTTTTACAGCTCTTTAAGACAATAACGAAGGTATTACTAAAAACAGTGGAACTTTCTCTTACCATTTATACTCTTGCCCTCTTCTGTAAAACATAGAGAACAGTGTCTCCAGGAAAAGCAGTCCTTCGAAGAAAGCCAGATACCATAGTCTATCATCGAGAGTAACTTGTACAACCCACCAAACCGACACAATTATATGACTAGCAAAAATGACTCGGGTAAGCAGCGATTTGACAATGTAAGAGGCAGAAGACATTGAATTCAGTTGAGTGCTGTTTGTGAATCCTTCTCGTTTCTGGTAATTCGTAGACCAAACTAACCGACTACCTTTCCATATTTGAAACTGCCTATATTGCTTCACTTTTTAGCCCCCGCTATAAGCCATGTTTTCTTTTTTCTCAGCCTATATGACAGTAAGCAATTGTGACCTATTGACAAAACCGGCAAAAACGAAGGCTATCGAAAAAAGCCCGCTTTTTAAGATTTGTTTATATCCTCGGGGCAAATCGTCTTTTACATTCACATGCGATCCGGCAACTGAGTGTATGTGTGTCTCACATAGGTAATGACAGAGTCTGCGTAGACGAAAGTAAACTTTACTATTTGACATTTTTACTTTAAATCAAAATTGGTCGTATGTGAAAAGAAAGAATAGGTCATTATCAGTCCTAGTGTCATATTGATAAAGCATCTGCATTTTAACTGGACGGCTTGTTTGATCATAGTAGTTCCTCAAATATAATACAACGCATTCGGGATTTAAATAAAATAAATCACCATCCGTTTTTTTCTATTGTTATAAATGAAAGTCGCACGCTGAATCTGTGGGAGATTGTTAATAACTAAACTTCTTCTAAAACACGAAAAACTGCAAATTATTTGGTTGATTACTATAACGATCGTAGACATAAATGTGTTTAGAGCACATTTAGACTCTAAACCAGATAAGGAAGGCTCTCTATCTCGACTTTTAATTTATTACATTTGTTGCCGAGTTAGATGATAATGTTATTTGCGAAGGCATTGGCGTTTTCAATAAAGACTCAAAGGGATCTTCATTAGAAAATCTTCCCTTCAATATGACCGATTCGCTCAACGATTGGCTCAGAAATGTTATGAAACTCTCTTTGTGTACTCGTACTTAAGAATTCAAAGGGATGGAAAGTAATCACGTCAAGATTTTATGTAGAGACTTCACTGAGAGAGCAAACAAACAGTTCTACATCCGTCAAGGGAATGTAAATAAATCCGAATGAGGAACACACTACTTGCTATAGAGTGTTTACTCAGCTTGTGGCTATCTCCTCTTCACATCTACCTTCAATCAACAAGACCCCAAAAGTTTTCTTAAAATAATCTCCGAAATTAGCCGTCGTTTCTCCGCCCTTTCGTTCCATGAAGTGGTGAATTTTTAATCAAAAGGATTCTGGAATCAAATCTCTTTTGATTCTCGGAAAACATAAGAACGTCTTAAACGGCTTGAAGTATCTTAAGCAAAATGCCGGCATATCAGACACGATCAGTTTAACAATACATTGATAGTAATTAATGAGTCGGGCACCAAAAAACTGAACAATGTATATTCGACCTGAAACAAACCGTTAAGCCTGATGAAAAGAGCAGTTTCATGTATTTTCGTTTTCATTTTTCAGACGGATTGCTTTTAACATCAGAGGTCATATGGAACTTACTCAAAAGTATAATTTCATACAAATGCAAATCCTTTCAGTTGTACAGCAAATAAAATTGAGGGTTTTTTAGATTACTGCTTGTCCCAACCCTAAAGAAATCTAACTTGAAGTCCAATGCCATTTTCTAGGGGATCGCATAAACAGATATAACGAAAAGCTCCTATGTAGTCCCAAACCTAAAAGATGTCTTCGCACGCTTTGCAGTCCTACATAGAGCGGCAATATGGGCATGTTGCTTAGAAACATCTCTACAGCGGGCACAGTCGAGCGCAAAAAGAGTTCTTAGTCTCCAAACTGACAGGAGGCTTGGGGCGAGGGTAAACACGGCTAAATATAAATGTAACAAATATCTGAGTAAAACCGACTGATTCTTGAAAAGCAAACTGCTAGTTAGTTTTACAGTAAGGACGCTAGAGCCATGAGCACTTCACATATTTTTGTGCAAGATGTTTGGTGACACGTTGTCTCAACAGACCACTGACCTCTGGCTAGACTACGAGTAGTCCCTCTTTCGCTTAGTCCGTCGTGCGTGACGTGAAAGAAAACCGCGAGACCAAAATGGCCTTGCGAAATCCTGGTGGCGAGGAGCGCGGGAAAGGACCTTTCGCGCACTCCTCGCCTCCAGGATTTTGCGCGGTCATTTTTTTCTTGAGGCTTTCTTTCGTGTCACGCACAACGGACTACGCGACAGAGGGACTACTCGTAGTCTAACCTCTGGCTGCCGCATTTATATCTCAATTTACCAGTAGGTGGCAAAGCTAGAAATATCTGTATTACTATGAATTGACCCGTGGGAAAGTCTGCTTTGTGAAAAATTTGTTAAATAATAACCTCGCATCATTGTGGAGAAAATGTAGGCTTCAATTAAATCGAGAAAATGAAATAAAGCAAGTTTGTAAATGATAAATATAAAAGATTCGAATAATTCTCACGATTCAGCTTTTCTAGATCTCTATGTTTATCGTGTTTACTATTAAGAGCTCATTAATAATCTATAAAAAGAATAAAATACCTGCCTGAACTTGAACGGACAGTTTCACGGTTCGGCGCATGTGCAAGCTATGGCGTAAGCATTCAGTCTAGAACACGCTCTCATTTGTGCAATTTGCGATTCGACTTTCGTGGAAGAAATCATTCAAATTGTTTATACAGAGAACGTCAGTAACGGGACAAACAAACGGAATTCTTATGAGAAATGTCATCGCCATCGCAGAGTTCTCGCGACCTATCGAGAAATTTTCGAAGGAATATTTCCGGCAAGAGACACCATCTCACTGGTTTCATAAACAATGTAATCGAAAAGATTAACGTTATAGCTAGCTTGTAGAACTCAGGGAAAATGATACCCTCTTGCGCATGCGCCACTCCGTGCGCAATGTATGCGAAGCGCAATGGCAAGGCATTTCTCTGAACATAAGTCATTCAGAATTTCATAGACAACATGTTTTCAGTTCTAGCATTTTGCATTTTTAATATTTTTGCATCGTGCGTGAAAAGAAATCACAATTTAATACAATCGCGGGCAAAATGGCAATTCAACTGATGAGATTATTAACGGATGCCTTTATAAGTAATAAGCCCCCCAGTTACAGCTGTGCTAGAATCCTTTGTCATACAACTGGAGGTTTCAGCGCTGTATATAATCACTTTATTCCGTATTTTCCATGCTTTCGTCGATCTACATTATATGGCGTGTTTTGTTTCTTAAATCTCAAGATCGTTTTTAAACGTCTTGTCAAATTAATTAGTCACTGATAACAACACATCAATAGAACGCACAGCGACATAACAAAGCGAAAACACGTTCTTTGTATACTCCGACACAAACAAGTTCTTTCAATGAAATTGTTCTTTTATCTGCATTTCCTCGCAGCAAGACATTGAACTCTTCGTTATTTTGGTCATTTTGAGGTTAAACGCAACGTTTGAAGGGTCGCAGAATTTGGCTGTCGTATTGACAACGTGTATGCGAGTTCCGCGAAGCAGCTGCATATAGCCAGACCTCTTGGCGCAGGAGTGCATTTTTCTGAAGAAAGACCTTCCCATGTTCAAAGTAATCTAACGGTGGGCCAAGAATGGAAAGAAAGAATAGCTATACCAGACATGTTAATTCTACAACGGCAGCAGCTCGAGTCGCAAAAGTTCAAAACAAGCGAGAAAGTTTGTTACTTGCGAAAACCAGCAAAGAATTGTCTTGCGAAACGGACGGAATGCTCCGAAGCTTTTTCAGAGAGAAGGCCAAAGCTAATAGCTTTCTACAAAAAGTTCACGGCACGAACCCTGGAACACTGGAGTCGGCAAAGTACAACGAGCAAGGAGGACAGGCAACAGCTGACGATAAACTGGGACTTTTAACAGGTAACGGTGCAAAAGGTGTCATGAAAGAACAGCGATCAAGGCGCATTAGTTTGGATGTTAATCAGACTGAAGAGACGCAAAAACGAATCCAGGAGTTCATAACACGAGACTTACCCGGGCAAAGAACCCGACCAAGAAGTGCGGATCAAAACGGGAAGTTAAATGCAAGAAAGATTGAAGATGAAGTTGAAGAAAAAGGTTCAAATTCGAATATGACGCTCGGTAGGACTAGCAGAAGAAACGTCACTTCAGCGACTCCTTTCAGAGTACGCACTCGAACATCTGGGATATGCTATTCACATTCTCACTGTCACCTAGTGCCTTTGCCTTCTGTGCATGTGCCAACTATTGTGAGAAAAAACTCATCTGGGTCTGATTTTCGACCAAATTCATCTTACCCCAGTATGAGAAAAAGCGAATTTCGTCGAAAGCTTAGCACTCCCATCATGGTTGGACCGCAGATGTCACTGGAGCGTGACAAACTTTATGAAGTCAATTTCTCAAAGGGTCCCACAGACAAAGCATCCAAAGACAAAATTGCGATATCAAGATGGAGTTCAACTCCAGCACTGACTAAAAAGCACAGTATTTGAGTTCTTTCTGCTGTTTGCCGTCAAGCATGCGTGGACGTGTTCTGTAAAGTAAACTGACCATTAGCCTGCGAGCACGCTTGTGTTCCCCAAAACGTGAGTCTGCTTGCTGGCTAACTGAATATAAGCTATGTTTACTAGCTTGGGTTGTACCTTGGGTATTTCATAAAATCACATGAACTTGCCCGGCGATTGGTAGACAGAGTAATATAGTGAGGAAATGGGAGGAATTTTGTAAGGAAATTTACTAATGAATGTCAAGCTGGGCTTTCGGGCCTTTGGCGTTTAGACCTAAAAAATTACAGGGACCTCTTAAAACTCCTGCAATGAGTCTTATGTGAAACTATTTTAATTTGGAAGTAAGAAGCCACAGAAATTTAATAGAATGTTGCACTAAAAACCAGATATATCTTATTCCCAGCCTAATTAATCAATCGAATGTTTGATAATCCACCCCAAGTAACTTCAATCGTTCGATTGCCAAACATAGTCGAACTCACCAAAACATCTAGCCAATCAGACACAATCGAACGTTCGGTAATCGAACACAATCGAACTCTTGATCGGGATGTTCGATTGGGTTTGATTGCCGAACGTTCGATTGTCTAAGACAATACACATCAAAGCTTAGTCTTAACGGAGGTTTAACTCGTCCGGGACTGAGTATATAGCATCCTTTTCCACTTACAAACGCAGTTTTATTTGCTATGCTGTTTATGTTTCCTGGCATTATATCTTCCCCCTTTTATCAACTTTCAAATTTTTCATAACAAAAAAGATCTACGTCATTGAAGTGTACAGAGCTTATCGATATTTGTGCGTTTTCTTTTTTCAAACAAAATCGAACCAACTGGCTCGATTGGTTCGATTGAGTTCGGTGATCAATTAACTCACCAAAAATTTGAAGTTCGATTGTGTTCGATTGCCGAACCAATCACATAACAATCGAACGATTCAAGTTCGACTCGATTGATTTCTCGTTCGGTTTGGTTCGATGTATTAGGCGTGGGTTGTGTGATGCTTCCGACTCCTTGTGGTGGTTTAAATCAATTTGTCATGAAATAATTGCTCGCCATACCCACACAGTACCAGAATAAAGAGAAAGCTGACCACAATTTAGCGTGATTCCGGTTTTAGTTGTTACTATTATTTAAAGCTACTCAAGTTGAGAGGAGAGGGTTATAAGGTCAAACACGGCGCTTTTTGAGGCGTCGGAACTTTCTGTCCTACCTGCATTGACGTCAATCCTGCCGTGCGTATAGTTTGAAATAAATATCCGATTAATTAAAATAGTACGTGTGTAGCTGATGAAAATTAACCGGCAGCAAATATCAGTTTTTATTTTCTGCCCAAGATGTCCCTTACATCAACACGTGTACTTAATGATATCTGCAGTCTGTAAACGCACTAGCAATTTAATCCATAATCAAAATTGTACCACAAAATATCTTTCACGTTAATTCGAGCTGAGCGTTCACTACAAACATTTATAGTAAAAGATAATAATGATAATAACTTTATTAAAGTGTCAGTTGCTTTAGCCGAAGGAGAACCCTCTACCAACAGAGGAGGTCTACCTGTGAAGCCAGTTTTATAGCCTGTCTGCCAATCACAGGTTCGTATAAATTCAGTTATGTTCTTGAACGATTGGAATGGTTAAATATACACGACAATCCTTGGACATAAGAATGAGTTCAAATGCTTGGAGTTTTTCTTATTAACTCGTTTTTTGTGCCCCTCTAGATGTTTCGTTAATTGCCTCCCGTGAAGGGCTAATGAAGGGTATTGACGTCATTCGTTTTGATACTCCAGTGAAAAGCGCCCAGCCATAGCGGGAGTACCGAGCTTTCGGCACTGTCTTTTGCTGAAGTTGCCGAAAGAATTTCTTCGAAATTCAGCCGCTGAACATTTTCTTCCTAAATCTGGCAAGTTTATAGGAGGTAAATGAAGGTGTTGACAGTGAGAATGTGAAAAACATACCCCGGATGTTCGAGATCGTACCTTAAAAGGCATCAGCGTTGAGGTATCGATCGTTTTGCTTTTGTCTTCAGATCTTTCTGGGCCAAGCACATCCAAATTTTTTTGTACAACTTCGTTTTTAATGCTTTTCCCTTTAAGATGTCCATCTTGTTTGTCTGTTGATTGCTTGCATGGAAAACCACGCGCTAAAAACTCCTGAATTCGTTCTTGCATTTCGCCTGTTTGATAAACTTCTAAACTCTGACGCCTTGCTTTTTGATCTATCATTGTATTTCCTCTTCTAGTAAAACTAGTCTTCCCATCTGTTATAGCTTCGCCATGTTCATCGTGTTCAGCTGCTATCAACATTCCAGAGCTTCTGCGGCGAACCTTTTGTAGAAAGTTATTCTCTTTGGCCTTCTCTCTGTAAAAGGTTAGCATCGTTCCGTCTTTTGTGCTAAACAACCCTCTCCTTGCTTCTGCAAGTAGCAAAGTTTCGCGCTTGTTTCTGGCGTCGGCAATTCGTGATGCTACCGTAGGAACACAAATCGATCTGGGATAGCTGTTTCTCCTCTCCATGATAACTAATCCAGCGCAAAAAATGAACTTTAAATGGGGTGCTCTCTCCTACTGTATAAGAGCACAAAACCGTACCCGCCCAAAAGGTCCGTTTAAAACTCAGTACTAGCTCTGCGAACCGCAAAGTCGATATAACATGTCGATATGTGGAAGCTCAAAACACCAATAAAGGGTTTTTTACACCTTGCGTCTAAATTAATCAGTGCTGAAAGCTATAAATACAAACGGACACAAAGCCAAATGAATGTCGTGCTGCGAAACAGTGAAGATAAAAAACCAACTTTTTACGGAAATTGCTGGTTTATTTGTGCGGGAATTTAAAAATTCAAAGCACCACACTTTTTACTTTGTCGAGTTTCTGTGTTTTATTTAATTTCCTCAAAAATTTTTTGGTAAAACATAAATGACGGCGGCATTTCGTTAGGAAAATTCACTCTGAAACTAATATCAAGAGAGTAAGAAAAGAGCGAATGTAGTTTGACACATCTTTTTCGACGTGACTTAAGTATTTATCGATATTTCACACGGGTTTCCTTTACTTTTTAGGACGCATTACTGCTTCAGTGACATTCTCCAGGGGATAATTTTTTTGTCTTGTAGATGTTTCTAGAATACAGCCAGTCCTAATTAACATGGTGCTAAGACGGTCTAAAACGTAGTTAACGGTGGGGAGTTAAAGCAACCACAATAAAGATTGCGCTCTGATGTGATGCGTAAACGCTCGTATATATTTTTAGATTGGAAGGGAACCTTAAATACAGAAATACCCAGAGATTGACTATTACAAATACATAGGCCTGATTGTTAAAACTGGGGAGAAGCCAATGGATTACAAACTAGTCGAGACAAAAATAAAAAGCTTGTATGATTCAGCAAGGACCAGGTTTTAGTTTTTGGGAACTTTTTCAGTTGGTCTAGTATTATAAAGTGCATCAGTAGACCTTTAATGTTTTAATGTCACCAAGACCTCGATGCAAGTCTGAGTTAATTAATTTTTTTTATAAAATTCTTTTTGTTTGAACTTTATATATTTTTGAACTTTTTGAAAGAAAAGCATTTCTACTAAATTAGTAATCTACCATAACGTATATATGCACCAATAAATTATATAATAGCATCAGTAGCAGTTGTTAGTTTACACGCGTTCTATACTAAAAATTGTTTGAGGTTCTTTGTTGCTACTGTAAGTTAAGCAAAGCCGACCTGTACGCATGATCATTGAGCGATATTGTGCGCATGCTAGATAATAGTTAGTAGGCTTCTTATTGTATTAAGTGTCCCCAATTAGTAGAGGGGTGTTTCCTTTCGGCTAGCTGAATTTTGACACTTAAGTTAATTCCTCTGAAATAAAAGTTGCAATAGACTTTTGTTCAAACTTTGTCCACTGAATATTTGTCATATGATAACTTCAATTTTGAAATAAAAAAGGGGGGTGTCCATGCTCATTAAGGAGCAGTGAGGCATTGAAAATGCCCCATTTTGGCATTATTTAATGCTTATTATAAGAACGCATTCCCAGTAATTGTAAAATCTTTGTGAGCCCAGACTCATAAGAACACGCATTAAACTACAGTCAATGCATTGTGTCGGACACGAATAAGCATTTTAAGTTTCATTCAGACAGAAAGCTAAATCCTTGATTAAATATTTAAACCAAATTTCTTGACGAGGTTACCGACTGCAACAAAGAAAAGACCACAGTGTATCCGGCGCTATTTTTCTTATTTATTCAATTTTCAGCAATAGAAATTAGATCAGTTTTTTCTCACGCAAAGCTTATGATTAGTTGATCACAATGACTGGAAAAAAAAATGGGGTGCCCGTGCTCGTTGGTGAGCTAGAGCCATTTTTCAACTGACAGAGCTCAATACCAAGGCAAATCTGCCATGTTTTCAATATGCGCGTGCACGAGCGCTCGCTAATGACGCCACAAATTATGCACAGTAAGGATGCGTAATGCAATACTTGGGAATGACCTTAATAAAGTTTTTGCATTGTATCGTATTGTTATATGTACATGTTCGGCGCCAAGTTTGAATTTCACCGGGTGATTCCCTCCCCTGAAATTTGTGCACAATCAGTAGAGAAGTAGATGTTGATTAGCTGCGGCATTACAACAATTACAACATTTATCCTAGGTTTGCGATATTGCACACAATTTATCAAGCAAATGAATCAGCAATTTCTCGCCTTTTGGTTATCCAATCAGAATTTCCTTAACACAGCCCACAGGGAGCAGAGACGTGAGTCTTATTCGATCATACAGTGTATTTCTAGCTAAATTCACTTCACAGTTGCAGCTGGTTGCAGCGCAAATCCCTCGATGGGGGGGGGGGGGGGGGGGGTACTCCCAGAAAAATTTGGCGGAGGTGTGTGACCCGCTTCCCAAAACGCTCAACCCCTTTATGACCAAAACCTGCGATTTTCTCTTTCCTACTGTTATCACCAGACCAAAAATTCGATGTCCTATTTATGACCGTTGCGGCTGACACAGTTGCCCTAAACATAAGTTTTGAAATCCATACCCTTTGGGGCCGCACATACCTATATAACCCATAAAAGGGAGTACCCCACGGGCGTGAATCGATCTTTTTATTGAGGTCCAGGCCTGATTCAGATCATTCTATCGTGTTACATTACGTGTTTGTTGAGATGAGACACTTGTGATAGGCTCTCTGACCTCACTCTTTCGTCTCGCGCATATGATTTCAATAGAAGCAAGAGCAGACGTGCATCACTACTCGAATGACTAGATCACATAAAATGACTTGAATAAAAAACATTGATTTGCACTGCATCTGGGCGGTGAATTCAACTGGAATTACGATCAAATATAAGATTCTTCTGCCGCCTCGGTGTGCGTCCCGAATCGGGCGGACTTTCACCTCATAAGATTGCCGCGTTCAATCCAACGAGTTGGGTCCTAGAGACGTGGCACTTGTAGGCCCTGGAACCTAATCAAATAAAGATGGCGGACGATACCTTGCTGATTCTGTTTTGGACAGCTTTAGCTGTGTTATTTGGAATATATGTACTGTGGAAGTATTTACAACCCAGAAATTCTAACCAACAGAGAATTGCAACTAGCCAAGCGTCCGAGGACGTAAACAAAGCTCGTCTAAAGTATTTTACTGGCAACGAGGAAGTTGGCTCAAACTCTGCTGACCTGGGAGCAGCGGCCGCTAGTACCGATTCTAGTATGAAACATGGGAATGCTTTGGAAGAAGAAACGAGTAAAGAGGAAAGAGACTCCGAAAAATATGTTGACACTGGCGCTTTTGAACCCTCTGTGCAGTATACCAAATTCTTTGAGGGACCAAGTAAAATGAATGGTACTTCTCAAGTTGAAAATAGCGGTTTTGATCCTGAGACAGGCGCACCAGTTAGTCAACCTCTTAAGACATTAGAAGAACTATTGTCGTGGAGACAAGGCTTCGACTTTTTTAACGTGGCTACAGTTCCTCTGACAGAGCAAAACAGGACGATAGAGAAAAGACCACGGACTCTGGTGTGTCATGACATGAAGGGAGGATATATCGAGGACAGGTCTGTACAGGCCGTTGTTAAATGATCATTGATCCTTGGACTTTGAGCAATTTCTATGTTTTCCCTGATAACATGGTGGCATAAATCTGAGGGGGGAGACCTCCATATAAAATGGACAGGGGGGCCGATCGTACCTTTTGGTACCTCTTAGGGAGTTCAGCCTCGATACGTCCACAGCGGGAGCTTCTGCAGTACCTTTTAGGGTGTTGAGCCAGAAAAAATATTTCAGGAGAAACTTGACAATCAGCTTTACAAATAGAAGGTATTAAAAGCAATCATCTTTATCACTATTGAAAATTATCACTCATCCACTCATCCCTATAGCGCTGGCTAGCGCAAAGAGTGGAAAATTAAAAATGATGATTGTCAGTGATGTTAATGTCTTGTTTTTAGAATTGGTATCACTTAGGGGTGACAACAATTTCAAGCCAAACCCAAGAAACAGGATCTAGGTACACACCTCCAAGGGGTTCTTTTCAAAATGATGAGCATCCCTGTCCTTTTTATAGGGGAGTCAACCCCCCCCCCCCGCCCCCCCCAAATGGTAGCATACCTGCCACAATGTGTAGTTCCAGAAAATATTCATACTCGACACGGAAGGGATTTTCATATGACCCCCTCCCCTCTGGAATTTCCCAAATTGACCCACAAGATATACCCCCCCTCCCATCTGGAAATTTCAATTTTTTCATACACCCCAAGTACTTCAAGGGAATTCCATTATTCAACTTTGTTGTCAGAACCTTCCAGTATGTGTGCTGATGTTTTGCAGAAGTTATAGGTTAGACCCCTTTTGGGAAAACTTGAAAGTTACCAAGAACTGGTAGCCTTTTTACCCAGGGGGGGGGGGAGGGGAGGGGGGAGGGTACTGCCATATATGGGCTAAAAAGGTATGTGCCACTGTGAAGGGTATGGTTTTCGTGCAGGGTACTCTAGCATAGGGTATATAAATCAGAACATTTGGGTCTAGAATAGGGTATCATTTTTCACAAAACTGACCAGTCAGTTGAAGATTTTATCTAGACCAAAAGGAAACCAGGAATTGCCATTCAAAAATATGAAAAATAAAATCAGCAAGTTTAAATTTTTGCAACTCAGCCTCGACAGCGTCGATAGATGACTATCATAAAACACTACTGGATATTATTAACTGTCAAAAATCAGGATTCAGACAGAAATCGGTGGTTTTAACACTGGTTACTCTAGTATAGGGTAGCAAAATTCAGCTGAACTAGCTCTGGTATAGACTAAGGGTTTGAGGGTCCCTGTGGCACATCCCCACCCAGAAATTCCTAAAGTACCCCCCCTCCCCCAGACCTTTTCACTGCCTGAATGATGTCTAAAGTTCTTCTTATCAGCGTTGCCAAAGGCTGGACGACACCTTAATTTTGGGGTCACTATAAATCTTAATGTTGTTTTCCCTCCATGAACCCGAGGAAAATTTGTTACTAACTATAAGTCTTATGAATTGGTAGACAGGATGGCTGTTATGGGACATGAGAAGTGGCTAAAATATCAGACAGTTTGTATTTTCACGAAACTGACCAGTTGGTTGAAGATTTTATCTAGACCAAAAGGAAACCAGGAATTGCCACTCAAAACTATAGAAAAATGAAATCAGCAAGTTTAAATTTTTGCAACTCAGCCTCAACAGCGTCGATAGATGACTATCATAAAACACTACTGGATATTATTAACTGTCAAAAATCAGTCAGGAAAATTTTATTTTTACGGGGGAAAAGTCGGAATTTTGAAAAGCAATATCTGTGACAATCTTGCATACGCTGTGGCAATCTTGCTTACGATAATTGTTATTTCTTGTAGGTTTGTTCAAGGCGTCAGCTCATGTGACTGTTATGTGATATACCACTGGCAGCTCATTGACATATTTGTTTACTTCAGTCATTATTTTGTAACCATACCTCCCCCTTGTTGGACCAATTCTGCTCACACCCATGGTGTTCCAGTGTTGGGAACTCTCATTACAGAATCAGATGATGGAGCTGCAAGGTGCAGTAAGTTTTTAGAAGATGAAGCGTCATTGGAGACTATGGTTAATCAACTGGTAGACATAGCTGAGTATTACAGATTTGATGGTTGGCTTTTGAACATAGAGAATCCTATTCAGGTACATGTACTTTATTAATTAGTTTAATGAGTTTGTCACCAAAATACAAGTACAAATAAATACAAATAGACAAACAACTAACTTCAAATAGAAACTGAAAATATTATTGGATGTGACAGAGGAAAGAAACAGAACTACCATCCCAATTGCGATCTAATCCCTTACTACACTCAACATACACTTAGTATATGTGTACAGAAAAAAATAAATACAAGCAAATAAAAATGTGATAAATGTGTTAAGTATTGTAGAAGTACCAAACCTTATTAGTGTCTAGGCTGGAGGACTATGAGTTCCTCGCTTTAATAAATAAATATTGTAAATTAGTCTTAAAGGCGTTGAATGAATTACCAGTAATTGATTTAGTACCGGATGGCAGTGAGTTCCACAGTTTAGCAGTCCTAGTAAAATATGATTCCTATAGTAATCCAGTGATCTGCTTATGCTCATAAATTAAATTATAATTATTAGGGTCATAACTTCGCTTACAAAAACGTGGCTTGAAGATACTTAACTGTATTATGTATTGTATATAATAGTATTGTCAGTGAGTAGTACAGTGGCCTCATGGTTAGTGCGCATGACTCCGGATTGAGCAGTCTGGGTTCAAGTCCTGGCCAGAGACATTTGTCGCAGGTCATGGTGCTCATTGGCCCTGAGTCATTGGGGATTACCAATACTACTCGTCACTTCACACTAATGAAACCAGGTTAACGTTTAAGCACCAGCAGTCGCATGCCGCATTAGTTCATATAACTAACTCTTTACTGCTCCCCATTAATAAGAAGTAACATAAGCAGCAGTAACATAAGGTGGCCAAAACCTTGAATCAATGATCAAATTAACAAGAATATCAAAAAAGTACAATTTTGACTATTCAATTTTTAAATTACAACAAAAGGCCTCCAAAAAACATTTTGTTTAATGTACCCTTAATATCTGTATAAGTTTACAGTTTGGTTTTATTAAACCTTTTTCAAAACTAAATTCATTCACAAACCTATGCTTCTTTCTGGAATCAATTGAAAGCTTCTTGAGATGTGGCATTGTTGAGTTGAAATATTTTGTGGAAATCGTTATTAGCTTGTAAACCGGGACTCTAACCATTGGTAACATGCAGCATGTAGGTTCTTTGTCTTTCCTGTTTGTCGTCAATACTTTTGTTTGGTAAATTCCTTATAATGATTTTCTTGCAGCCTGTTCAAGTCAACAATCTAGAGGAATTTGTGAAGAGATTGACAACAGAGATTCACCGGCGTATTCCTAACTCCCTTGTTATCTGGTATGACAGCGTCACTTACAAAGGAGACCTTGCCTGGCAAAATGAACTTAATGCACAAAACCGGTAACATTTCTCTCTCTCATAATTAAAATAACAGTAACAGTTATAATTTGTTTGAAATGGGAAATTTCTATACATGATTACAAGTAATATTACATGTGGCTCAAAGCTAGTCTACGATCACATCACTACAGTGTAACATGCAAACTTTGGACCTCTTGACTAATGTAAAGAAAAGAAAAGAAGGACAAGGCGACTTTTTGGCTGAAATCTTGGATTTCTTGTATTTGCTGTCAGGAGTTATGGATAATGGGTCTGAAGATATCTGCTTTCCCTGGCAATGGATCTTAGGTTACATTTTGATCCAGTTAGGTAGTCAAAATAGAAACAGAGGCTATGATTTTTCATACATAAGCTCTTTAATTTTCATCTTGGTTTGTGATAATCAGGTAGTTATAAATACTTGACATAAACAGTGTTTATGGTACCTAAACAGTGTTTATAGGAGAGATGGGCAGGGTCCACAAATGGATTTGTTGTTAGTTTAGAAAAGCATTTTATAAAATAATATCTTAACTGTTTTATTTATATTTGTCAACAGAGTATTTTTTGATGCATGCGATGGTATATTTTTGAACTACTTATGGTCTGAGGCACACTTGATGCGATCTGCAGGTGCCGCTGGACGAGACCGCCTTACTGATGTCTATGTGGGGGTGGATGTTTTTGGGCGTGGTTGCTTTGGAGGAGGAGGGTACAACTCTAAAGCGGTAAGTAAGGCATTCTCTCTACACAGATAAATCATTTTACTACCTGGTTGAACTGCTTTATATCGCTAGCAATGTAGCTGTGGACCATTGGCAGATGAGAGGTGAATATTTTCCCCTCAGTTTGGTTGCAGTGACTCAAAGAAAATAGTTGGGTACATGTACTTTGAGAGTTCCATGTATGGTGGCCTAGATTATTTTTACATGTTGCACTTAAGGTCAATTAATCATTGAAGCTTTTGAGCTGAGCCATTTGTCCTTGTGTTGCATTCTTGGCCAAGGTGCATTTTGCATTGTTATATGTTTTTGGTGACATAGTATATATTTCTGTAATTTCTCATTATAAAATTAATAAACATAATATAAAAACCAAAGTTAGGGGCTTTACACTGGGTTTTGCTTAATGCAAAGTAATTACAAGGATATTTGCTAATCTCGGGATGAGATGCCAGTCAATAGTAGGCTCCCAAACATTTTTATCATGTTACCCTTGGATCACCCTCCTATCACATTACTTCTGAGGGAGAGAAGAAGTTTGAGAGAGGATTGCCTTGTTCAAGAACACAATTTAAGATGACTTCCTCCTGGGCTTGATCCCAAACTGCTCTTGAAATCTGGACTCCAACATGTTTTGAATGTTTAGGCTGCCACATCTTGAACATATCAAATGTATCAACCTCTTGAAAACTGCTAAGTCCTTGTCAAGTCTGTTAGTATTAAATCTTTTGTAGTTTTAAGTTTCTGAAATAAACTGTTTCAAATTAGGTTTTAAAGAGTTTGTGAGGTATTTCTGTCACATGCTTACTGATGGGCAGTTATTAATTGTTTTTGACTGTTTAGCATCAAAGTTACAGTTGAAGTGCAGAATATTTGTCGAAGAGATTAAACTCGCAAGCTGCATGTAGTTGCGCCCAAGGCAGTAAATTATTTCCTGTCTGTTGGGAGAGTTGTACCAATCTCTCTGAGTGACATTTTGTTATCCTCCATAGGAAAAAAGACGGCCACTGGTACATTTACCCATACTTCTTAGTGCATAAAACAGAAACGCTCATAAAGGCATACAGAAGAGTTCTAACCTCTTCAAACCAAGCATGCACTATGTCGTTAGCACAGGGACAAATATTGCCAAAATATGGTTTTCCTTGTACTTTATGGGCTAAGGTTCACATGGTGTTGTAGTAAAATGTACAGCCACCATCTTTTTCCCTAGGGAAGATTCAGTAAAGCACACTGTTTGTTCCTTGCAGGCGTTTAAAGTGATAAGAGAAGAGAAATTATCTGCAGCACTGTTTGCTCCAGGGTGGGTCATGGAAACTCAAGGGACTGAACATTTCATTGCAAATCAAGACAAGTAAGACTACTAATTTTCCACCAAGTTTGTTTTCACGTTAAAATCACTCATGAATTGACAACTCAGGGAATACAGTATACTAACATTCCACAAAAATGCTGTAATTGCTTTCAAAACGGTTGACAGCCATGGTTTTTTAGTCAGTATCTTTAGAGCGACATCACAGACTGTGCCACTTGAGCATACTCAGCAAATCTATGAAAATGAATACTTAGGTTATTAATTAATTTTTTTTGTTTTAAAAAATGCTGAATTCCCTGCTTCCTGCATCTTTTACCCTCAGTTGTTTCCCATTCCTGAGTGGTTTCCACCTGAGTGTGTCTTTCCTGTTGGGAAATTTTATGCAATGTTGCAGAAATCTTTTCTTATTTCCCCCAATTCCCAATGCCTTGGGAATCTCAACTCTCTCTCTCTTCTTTCCTACCTCCCACAGAGTTCCTACCTGCTTTACTACCAGGTTGCTCCTACTCACCAACCCCCTTCCATGAGTGGGCTCATTACCAAACTCCACCGACATTCTTAGCTTGTGTTCTTCTAGTGACCCTAGTATTTGTTTTCTAAGTATAATTTTAACTGGTGAAAGCTCTCTTTCAGCCAATTAAATTAGCCAGTAGCCATGACTTAGCTACATTCTGAGTAATAAGGTTGGTTTATAGTCCTGTTGTTGTTTATTTATCCTTGCCTGACAGGTTTTGGAACCTTCTGGCTCCCTATTGTACTGTGCACACTGGAGTCAAGAAAATACCATTTGTGACGTCAACATGTCGTGGTTATGGAAAGACAGCCAGTATTGACGGAGAGGTGATTGGTTTACATTCTTTTGGTTAAATGTGTCCACTTTACTTCATGTTTGACAATTGAAGAACTTAATTTACAGTGTTTTCTTGCCTTATTTCCTCCCAAAAGAAATCTAGTTTATGGATAACAACTCTCAAATTTCATTTTGAAAATTACAGTTGCAGATTGAACAGATCCAGTGGTTGCACTAGTAGTGGACTTTCAGCTCAAGCAATAGATTATTTATGACTGAAACCGTAAAGATGATATTCATGAACAGGGCAATCTTGTTGTTATCACTGGGCAGGTTTTGAGTTTAATCCTTTAAGTTTACTTTCTACATCATCTCAGTTCCTCCTTCATTGTTCACAAGATTGTACTCTTCCATCCCTTTCTACATCCTCTCACTTCCTCCTTCATTGTTCACAAGGTTGTACTCTCCCATCCCTTTCTACATCATCTCACTTCCTCCTTCATTGTTCACAAGATTGTACTCTCCCATCCCTTTCTACATCATCTCACTTCCTCCTTCATTGTTCACAAGGTTGTACTCTCCCATCCCTTTCTACATTATCTCACCTCCTCCTTCATTGTTCTCAAGATTGTACTCTCCCATCCCTTTCTACATCATCTCACTTCCTCCTTCATTGTTCACAAGGTTGTACTGTGCCATCCCTGGACAAATCTCAGTGCCCAACAGTATCAGCCCACATTCAACAACACATTCTTTAATCTGGGCACCAAGGGAGGCTTGATAATCAGCGCTGTGGAGTTCACCGTGGAAGATGCCTATAACGGCGGCGGCTGCCAGCTGATTACTGGCCGTGTCAGCCCCTCACAAGAGATGTCAAGGGGTGTGGTGAGGTAAAGAAATTAATTGTTGTTGTTGTTAACCATCTCTTCGCACTCAAGATGGGTGTGAAACAAGGATTATTCATGGACGACTTAATTTGTGATTGGTTATGATTGTGTACTTGTTTAGCTGAAAAAAAGTTTTGCTTTAATTGGTAACATGAACTAGCTTACATATGAAGACTTTTGGACCAGTTAGGTAGCTTACACACATGCATACTCTGTTTATACTCGAGGACCTGGAACTTGTTAGTCTCCTAGCTTAAGTGGCTAAGTCGAGTTTAAAGTGTGAGGACGCATATTAGACGCATTTGTGATTTGACTTGGCGAACTCCACAGAAAACAGTGGAGGCTCAGCGATAGTGAGAGAAAAAGCAACTTGGGGAGTAGTAGTGAGGCTGAATGACGTTGTATTATCTTAACCGTGGACATTTTGCAACTGCAAGGTCAAATACATGTACAGTTATAACAGAATCAAAATTCTGATCATTGAACGTTCTCCCTGCAAAAACACCTGGACTGCAGGCTACCAATCACAGGACTAAGCAAAGTTGACACTGAAGCAGTCGCTGCAGGTTAGAATTTCTTTCGACAGTTAATGTAACTGTTCGTTTGTTCCTTAATATTTTTCCAGGCTGTTCAAAACAGATTTCCTGATAACAGATCCTGTTCTGGTGTCATTCACATTCAAGTTGTGTCCGAAAGACTGCATGGACGTGGCTTTACAACTTCGCACCAACACCAAGCCAACGTACCTGTTGCTTTGTCCAGCTAACCCACATGGTCAAGGTATTATGAACTTGTGCCCCTCCTCTGTACACTAGTTTGTTAAGTAAGTGTGGGACTGCATCCTGGAAGGGGGGGGGGGGGAGGGACTTGGGGGAGGGGGAAGGAGGTACTTACAGAAAAATTGGGTGGGGTGTCCGGCGAGTTTCTTGAAACCCTTATCCTATTTCAATCCAATTCAAGACCAGAGTGCACAAACCATACCAAAATGGCCGAAATCGATACCCTATTTCTGACCTAAACGGCTAAAATACCATATCCTTTGGGGCCGCACATACCTGTATAGCCCAAATAAGGGAGTACCCCTGGGGGACTGTATAAGCTCTAGGAGCTTTGATATCAATGGCACATCTTTAGGGAACTAGACCAATCGTAATCCGTCTTAATCTCTGCCAATTTTAACCATACATTTCCTGTTTTGTTTATTATCACCTCAGTTGTGTTCTTCTTCTAGCTTAGTAAACTCTTAGTAAACTACTACACCTTGCTCTGACAAAGGGCTAACGATCGAAAGCGGTTAATTTACCTTTATCAACTTCAAGTTGAAAATGCAGCTAAATACCTCGATTGCTGTTATTCTGATTTGGAGGTATAATTTTGAACGTTGCTGAAATGACTTAATTTATGTCGTGAATTGGCTCCTTGAGGGAACTCTGTCACCGAGCGTCAGGTTTGATCAAACTGTAAGAAATGCAGTGCGAAAAATTCCCCATTAGCTATGATTTGTTCAAGGAATTATGTTGCAGCAAGACAATTTTAAAAAAGCAAAGTAAGAGCAAAAAGATGGGTAAAGGAACTCAGTGGAGCTTTTAAGGTATCTGTACAAGACAAATTTAATGCCTTACTGTTTTCTCTCATTATGTCGTATGTTTACATTCTAGCTGCTAGTAACAAAGAGGATGCCGAGCTAAATGAAAAGTTGATTCGTCGTTATGGCGTTCCGAAGTCCCGAACGTTGACGTCATCAGCGTTCATGTCTCCTATTGGTCAAGAGCACTACGAATTGTTTGAACCTCTGACCGGTGCTTTCCACGACTCAATACAGCAGGCTCACGGATTGAGAGAGGAGGGCAAGGAGAAAGAAGAGGAGGCTTCTTTGTGGTGTACACGGCATGTATTGTTACTAGCATCAAATTTTGTGTTCCTAGCAAGGAATTGACACCAGACGATCGTAGAAACGGCGGGCGTTTGTTTTGAAATCCTTCTTTAAGAATAGCCGAGTCCTCGGGGTTAGTTCAGTTTGGTCAGTTTGGTTGCTAAGTAACATGATCCGCGCTCGCTGTGAGAGGCTGCATGGGAGGGTGTTAATAAGTGTACTATTTCCTGTGTGATGTCATAAGGGCCATTACGTTTTACCACAACCTCTCCGTAGACAAGACTTTCTGAAGACACTTCCAAAGTTACTTTTGAGGGTTTTTTTCGTCGGCATTGTTTGATCCGTTAAATATTTCTGAGTGAGTTCGAAAGAAGTGGGCTTTTTTGAAGGCGGTTTAGGAAAATCGGGTGTTTTCTCTTTGGGTGTTGCCTCGGCGGTTTGGTCTTTTGACCTACCTAAATTGTGACGTACCTCGTTTACAGGAGTTGCGTGGATAGAAGATGTCCCTGTTTACCATTGTAACCACATGAAAAAACACTCAAACCGTAACCACAGTCAGAGTGCAGTTAACATTATCATCGTCTTCTTCACCTTCATTGTGCACTAGGCACATAATGTGATTTTCATTTCATAATTTGTTTCCTCAGATATTATCTGGTTGCTGGGAAGCATTTGATTGGCTGCAGGGTGCAGGAGGTCCGGCTTGTTTGTTCTGTTTCTCCTGGTAAGTTATAGAGTTTGATGTGCTTGTAAAATAAGTTTTGTTTCATGCACTTCAGTTTAAATTATTCATTATTTAACACACTGTATTTAACACACTGACGGGAGGCGCGGTCCTCTCGAGATCGAGCGGTCCGGGTTCGAGCCCTGGCCGGGGACATTGCATTATGTTGTTGGGTAAGACGCTTTTCTCTCACAGTGCCTCTCTCCACCCAGGTGTATAAATGGGTACCGGCGAGCTTAATGCTGGGGGTTAACCCAGTGATGGACTAGCATCCCATCCAGGGGGGAGTAGAAATACTCCTAATCGCTTCATGCTACAGAAACCAGGATAAGCTCCGGCCTACCTTGCCCTTAACACACTGCCCTTAACACACTGGCCTATTAGTTGAATTTGCCACTTATCTAAGAAGGGCGCTGCGGTTTTTACGTAAACAACAACAAATTGCTTCATTCTCGTCCTCCTCTGGTATTACGTAAGGGCGATTTTCAATTGTGTAGTAAAACCAAAACCAAAATTATCACTTTCACCAATCACAGAAAACACAGACCATCCAGCGAACAATCAAAATTCGAAGCAAACACTTGTAGCGGGCGCAAAGCGCGGGAAAACGGTTTTGGCTTTACTTCTGATTGGCTGAGAAAGTAACGTGAGTTTTAGACCTAAAACTAAGCGGTGTGATGCAGAACCAAAGCAAAATGCAAATTACTTTAGACACTGAAGTGAAAACTGCCCTAGCTAAATGGTGACACTGAAACAATCTTTAATATCGTTAATGTCATTTATTTTAGATGCGAAATCTACAGGATCATTCAAACTTCACCTAGGAGAAATTAAGGTGACTGTTTCATTATACCTTGTTTCCTCATTTAATAATCTTCGTGTAACTGTCCGGCAAAATAAATGAATACCCACAAAGTTGAGCAATACTGACCCGAAAATGTTTAGTTCGCAAGGAGTAATCCGTCAAATTCTCCCGCTTTTTATATCTTCCCGTTTCCTTTTACAGTAAAGGCACTTGAACTATGAACACTTGACACTTTGGTACGCTTTTTTCTTGGCGGCTGTCGAATGAAGGCTCTTCATATACTGTTAAAGATAGTCGTTTTTACTGTGTTAAAACGCTAAACGTTATTGTTAGTACGAAGAACCCTCATTCTTTAGTCACTAAAAAAATGTTCCAAAAAAAATAGTCAAGTGTTCACGATTCGAGTGTCCTTACTGTAATTATAGTACATACTACATACTATGTACTTTATTTCCTCATAATTTTCCTTTATCTCCCCACAATATTTGCCATTTGCTTGATGCCTTTGAACGTTCGTAAATATAGTTTTCCAAATGTTTTATATTCGATTAAATCTCTCTCTATTTTGGCTGATATCCACGGCCACACTGGCACTCGTTACAAGGTGTATTCCACCCGTGGAACGTCTTTCGTGTGAAATGCATATCGGGACATACAGAAAAGGGTGCTTAATTGGAAAATTTTAGCCTAACAGGCTCTTATACGCGGATTTTCACTGTATCTTAAACATCGGCATTCTGCTTTTTCAAACTGTCGAATAGTAAAGTTACTCGAAAATAATGGCGGAGATCTGAAAGTCTGGCTAAAGTTATCGAAATACCAGATGTTTTCACTGATATTCCGTATGGCAAGTCCAGTTTCGTTCTTCATCCAGCTGATCTTACAAACTCCTCTAGACGTAAAGAACAGCTTCACTGGCGAGTATTGACAATTGCTATGGCAGTTTTCTGATCTTCATATGGCAGAAAGATTATTTTATCCTGTTGAGAGTCAAAAAGGTAGAGAGTGTATGAAACGTTTCTTTACAAACGTGCCTGGTCTCGTCTTGTCATCAAATAGTGAAAGAAAATTGTCAATGGAGGTTCCACTCTGAAAGCGCATCAAGTGTTTTCCGCCCACACTACCCCAGAGGAATTTGTAAACCCAACAATCACCGCTCATTTTGGATTTGTGTTTGAGGAAAACTCGGCCAGGGAAATCACGTGATTATCGTGACGTCATTGTTTTCGAAAAGCTCTGTTTTCAAAATTTTACTGTTCACCCGAACTGAAACGAAAAGCCGTCGTTTTCAAATAGCTCCGGTTAGAAGAGCGTTTTGGAAAAGCTCCCTTTTCGTGATGGATTAGTGTGAACGGTAGGCCTAACCATAGAAATAAAGCTGCGTTTTAAAACTACTTCGGCGTAGTGTGGACGCTGCGTTAGGCCTAAGGAAAACGTCGAATCCGAGTTGCGTCGAATAAATTAGAAATAGGTGCGACAAAGAGTCGACTTAATTCCAGCGTGGTAGCAAACGTCGAACCTGCCTCGATCCTATTTCACAAGTTGCACTTCATTAAAACACGGGAATAAGCACATGTCCCCGTGTTACTCACTCGATGCGCGACTAGTTACTGCTAGGACTTGCTAGCGAAATGCCGATACTCTTCTCTTCAGACAACGGTAGACCCGGCGCGGCTCCCTTTAGGTCCCTGTCACAAGCCTCGCAGTATGCAACGCTTTTACCGGCTGCTTATCCCTCAACGTCCTCGTTTACTTCAAACACTGAGCAGTTATTGCAAGTAGGCACATCTCAAGTATTTATATTTAGTGTTAATGAAACAGGAACAACACATTTCCATCACGCTGTGCGATGTCAGCAATGACTTTCGGCATTCTCTTCCTTCATTCTCGTCCCCAGAGGCCGCGCTCCTTTTGGTCAGCACCAAAGGAGCGCGGACTCTGGGGGCGAGAATACATTCCCGGTCGCGAAATTGTCTTTGTACAGCGCACGCTCGTCAGGGGGGGGGGGGGGGAAATAGCGTTTGGCAGGTGGAGGAGTATGTATTTTTGTGACGTTTGCCCAGTCCTAACATTTGAATCAATTATTTAGTAATTTGCATGATTTATAAATTCTCATTTATGAAACAGGAACAACACATTTCCATCACGCTGTGCGATGTCAGCAATGACTTTCGGCATTCTCTTCCTTCATTCTCGTCCTCAGAGGCCGCGCTCCTTTTGGTCAGCACCAAAGGAGCGCGGACTCTGGGGGCGAGAATACATTCCCGGTCGCGAAATTGTCTTTGTACAGCGCACGCTCGTCAGGGGGGCGGGGGGGGGGGGGATAGCGTTTGGCAGATGGAGGAGTATGTATTTTTGTGACGTTTACCCAGTCCTAACATTTGAATCAATTATTTAGTAATTTGCATGATTTATGAATTGAGTTCAGCGCGTGTTTAGAGCGGCGTTTGCTGAAACGCCGAACCACTGTCGCATTATCCGACTTGGCAAGTCGAACCTATGCTAGAGTCGAACCAATTAATTTTTTGTCGAATTTAATTGCAGCAAACGTCGCACCATTCATGCGCCTATTTCAAAATTAATAGGTTCGACGAACTAAATTCGACTAAGATTCGACGTTTGCCCTAGACCTTAGTCTCCTTTATTTCACTTTTCTCTAGATTCTTGATCCTCAAGTTTTCAAGCAACCGCTAGCCGTGGTACGAAACATAAGGTGTCTGGATATTCAGTGGAAGTCCACAGACGAGAAACACCTCTTGAGCCTCACTCTCATGTGGCACTGTCCAATCAGCGATGGGCAGTTTGACGAGCCTGCGCACTACAATATCTTTAGACTGACAGATGACTCCAATGTATTTTTAGGCCGGGCTTTTGTGGAGGCGTACAGAGTTTGTCAAATGCCCGTTTCGAAAGGTTGCTCCTCTGTGGAATTCGTTATTCAGATTGTGACTCGATCTGGCTTGAAGAAGCCTGTTGGCGAGTGTAGTCGTTTCAAATTAAAATGGTAAAGCCGAATCCATGAAGACTGTGGAATCTAATAGTACCTTGACATTTGGCTCAAGAAAGTCATTTGATGTACGTGTTCTAACCAATCTGAGCAAAAATTGGTTTTCTCAGCCAATCAGTTTTCAAGCTTAAATGTCATCGTTGCTTGGCTTAAGCACCTTTACCCGCGGCGCATTCGTCTCTTGCCCGTTTCACTTGGTGTTCGGACTG
Organism: Orbicella franksi; assembly: GCF_964199315.1. Classification (NCBI taxonomy): domain Eukaryota; kingdom Metazoa; phylum Cnidaria; class Anthozoa; order Scleractinia; family Merulinidae; genus Orbicella; species Orbicella franksi. The sequence goes on along the minus strand of NC_138150.1, from coordinate 19,346,239 downwards.
GTTAACTACTATGATAATTGGGTTTGCAGGTACTTTCGCTTTAGCGTTCCACTAGAACATACAAAGTACAGTGGAAAGAATTATATGTATACGTTTATAAGTAATGAAAACAATATTAATAGGTAATTTTGAAAGGTTAATATATGTCCCCCTTGGTATTGTAACTGAGGTAGTTGTCAGTCTCAGGTAGAGTTGCTTTCTATGTACACTAGAAACAGTCTTCTCTCGGCTAACTGAAAGTTATCACTACTACTGTACGGAATAGAAATTCCTTCTAAATTCACTGAAAATAGTGACCAGCATGTAGAATGTATATGCAACTCTAACTTCGATTTTATCGCTTTTTTCGCAATTTCCCAGACTATTAAGGCATTGCTTAGTATTAAAAACTTATTCAAACTATATTCCACGGTTCACATGCGGTTTCAGCCATAACGTACCTCAGTTGAACACGAACACACTTGCCACGCGTAATGACACTTTACCGTCGACAAAAATATAAAAGGTACAATCCCGGCATCTGTCTCTTACTGAGATCTCTGATGCTGAAAAACAGATTTGCTAAACTGCTCCAACGATAGTCTACATTACACTTGTGCACGGTTAGTGCAGAGCAGATTGCAAACGTGATTGTTAAGGCCATGAGTTTGCCAAATGATCCCCAGGTTAACTTGTCCAGGAAGCTGGAGTGCCTTTCCTCACTTTCAGCCTCCCTGATTCTGCAGTTGTTGCCTGAAATACAATGAAATCAGGGTCTTAGTGTAGAGCGGTTTTACCCAGATTGGTTTGCTTCACTAAGTTACATGATTGGCTAAAAAGACTCACGCCATTTTTTCATCCAATCAAGTAAAACCAAACCCAGTCGGAACTCGCTTGCACACGTTTTCCCGCGCTTAGCACCAACCACATGTCTGGCATGCATTTAATTCGGGTTTTGATTGGTTCATTAGATTGTCTGTGTCCTTTGTGATTGGCGGGGTTGATTACTTTGGTTCTGATTTTACAACACTCGATAGAAAACCGTTCTATAGATTATATCTGAAGCTTATCGCCTGATAAGCTTCTGATTATATATCATTTCGATAACAGAACTTCGGCTAACTCGGTGCAAAAGGGTTTTAGTAGATTGATTTTCAAGAGGGCTTATTGTCGGGGTTAACGGAGGGGAGGGTCTGGATGGGAAGTGTTAGTGTCAGACTTTGTCAGTAAACCCCAGCTAGATCCCTATTGGGAAGTAGCCGGGCTTATTGTTGGAAGGAATTTTGCGTTTCAAAAAATGTATGGTTTACATTTGGAAGGGATGACTGCGACTGAAAATTTTTAAGTGCACTGATACCATAATACTACATAGACACTTCTCATACGGTGGATGCCAATTATAAAATAATGCTTTTGTAAGTATTAAAATCAACCTTACTAACCTCGTGCTTAAGTTGATTATTCAACAGAATTTTACTGTCAAACGAGGTTAGAGAGGCTGGTTTAAATGCATACATGAGAATTAAAACTTGGCAGAAACTTTCGAAAACGCTCCATTATGGTAAACCCCAAACCCACAAAAGGTCGTACAGTCCTTGAAGGCACCGATTACAGAGCTCTTAGCACACTATAAAGACATAAAATGCAAAAAAGGACGCTCGGGTAATAGTGGCGTATAACTGGAAGAATTATTTTCACAAGCTTTAGCTATAAACTCATGGCGAGGGTTACTACTGAAAGGATTTTACGCCTGACGTTTGGGGGAAGACTTATTTCCGGCGGCGGCGGCTTACTATCGGAATGTAACGCCATGGGAAATACTTTTATCCCTGGTTAAAACTTTGTAGTCCAGTTTGGAGAGGGGTGGGAAAAGAGCTTCCACGTATAACCCCCTTCATTCCCACTTCAGCTGCCATGTAAATTCAGTTTGCCCTGATTGTACTTGTCAGTCGAGTCAACGTAACTTGACGTATATTTAACAACGTATTCAATAAAATGGTCTTTGACCCATAGAGCTGTGAAACTCAACCAGTAATCAACAGATTATGTTAGAAAAAAATGTTTCATTGTTCAGGGGTTTGCAAAGAGTAAAAGAAAGGAAAGTGACGAAAGGAAATGGACACATGAAAAGTGAATCAATACACCGGCAATTATAGTGGCATGCGGCCAACTACTGAAACGACAGGTATGTTGTGTTTATTCACTGATTTTAAGCACAAACAGGTGCGAAAATTAAACATGGACCCAAAATGAAATGGTCTTTTGACCACTGTAGTGCTCCAGCCATCTCAAATGAAGTTTAATTTATATATGCGATAAAGTATTTCCAATTTGAAGTACAAAGCAAGGGCAGGGAATTACGTTGGGATCTCCCAGGGAACAAGAAATGTTAACCACAAAGCACTTACTCGTGGGAGGACTGGGAACTTTACTAGTTCTGGGCTGCACTTTGTAGTTCAATCGTTCTGTGTACTTTGCCAAGGTTTCCAGCTTCTCGCAGGCATTGTTTAGTTTAGCATGGTCCGTTGCTCTTGTAAGTTCGTAAATCAGAACCTGTGGTCGAGCTTTGATGATTTCCACTAATCCGACTTGCACAAAATAGGCCAGAATGTTATTATACTCGCTGAGCTTTTCAGTGTGTCTAAACCGACGATGATAAACAAACAAATCGATGCGAAGGACACTCTTATTGGCGAACACAACATGCGTATACAAGCTTTCTTCCTCACCGGCTGTTGTGGTTCCCAGGGTACTGTTCAGTTTCTCCGCGAGTAACTTGATGAGTTCTTCAAGGTAATCTCCGTGAAGAATTTCATTTATTTTCGTTGTAACCTCGTCACTGGACACCGAATCCACGTTCAGCAATATCTTCTGTTTCTTGTCCACTGCACAAACAATCGACAAACATTCGTCATGGAGCGCGTTTATGTAGAGTTTCGATGCTTGTTCTTCAAGCTTGTGGCAGACTTTCCGCTCCAGAGAATAGAGTTCATGAATCACATTTACGTTGCCTTGACGTTCGTTTTCGCCTAATGCACCGCTGAATGATATTCCCATCTTGTACTTATACCAGTAAGTATTATTTTCTACGAGTTTCTCCTGCGGAAAGTTAGGTTACGTTCGACAGGAATGCGGATCATTTTTTTAAAATTTATTCAGAAACGTTAAGGACCTCATTAAAGAACTGACAACGTAAGCAATAAGCTTAGTTCAGCCTGCATTGACTTACGTATGTTTATAATTTCGAGATGACAAAAGGCAAAGGATGGGTCAAAGTACTTTGAAGTGAGAGAAGTACATCGTAAAAAGGAATTCCTTTGTCATATCTTTTCAGGTTAATTTTTAAGTTTTATCACTTACTAAGAAATTGAGAGAGTATAACCAACCCAAGCAGGGTGGAAAACCACAGGAAGAACGTTCTTTGCTCACGAAACGCAACGGACTTGAGTGCATCTGATATTGTAGACAGGACTGTGCGCCGTGTTGATGAATATTGACCACTGCGCATTATATGGATGTGGTTCTGACTGGTGAAACTGATCATAGTTAATAGAGAGGACTGGTTATGGAGCCCGGCAATTATCAAAGGACCACACAAAGATGTCAAGATTTATGTTGGAAGGTCCACGACCGTGCACAATCTTTTGTTTTGCGCTCATACACTATGCATGAATTACGTAAACAAAACGTTTCTTTTGGTAAGTTCCCCAGTACGGAGTAAACAACTATTGTGTTTTGTGCACGGTCAAGGCCAAACACCGAACAAAAACATACAACAAAGAACTTTGTCGGATTTCATAGCCATTCCCCTCTGTTAATGAACTGATGGACTACAATCCAGATCGAGTACACCGTTCAGGGCCCGGTTGTTCCAAAGCCGATTAACGCTAATCCAAGATTACACCCGCTTTCAGTGTTACGTGCATAGCAACTATCTTTCGACATGCCATCTTTCGACATGCTATGTAACCTGGCTTACGTCAAAATGTAAACACAACGGACTTCTTTATGGTCAAACTCAACTTTTAGTCATGAAAGATGGATTTATTTGACATCAAACTAAGCTTAGCAGATCAAGAAGTCATTCTGTGAGAGATGAATCGACTGTTTTGAATGTTTAAATCTTTCGAATATTAACTGAGCAGTAGCGGCCCAATTCTACCGGAAGTCACTATTGAGAGCCGATCGACTACACTAAAATCATTTGAATTACCCCGTAAATCGGAGGTCCACAATATTTTTCATTCATTTGAGGTCAGTAATTATCATATACTTGTCATTTGTTCCCCTAATAACCGGAAAAATTGCCAGTTTCACAGGTAAACGGTCTTTCAGCCGTTTACATAGCATGTCGAAAGATGGAATGTCGAGAGATGATCGAAAGATGTCGCATATGCACGTAACACTGAAACCGGGTGTAAAAGTTAACCAAGGAGTTTACTTCTCTAAACCCAGAACGTTGTTCAACGCTGGTATTCTGCAAAACTGAAGATTAGAGGAAGTCAATCCTGAAAAAAAGCGGCCGAAAAAACTTTCACTTAAAACTGAAAAGAGAAAACAAAGTTTACCCTAATCCTGAACTAATTCTTAATTATTGGATATGGAAAACCAGGCTATGGCAGATTATTATTGGACGAGGGTGAACATGTTAAAGGGGCTCAGTCACGGTTTGCGCATATTGAGTAGTTTAGCCTCAATTTTTCAAATTCGTCGTTTGTAATCCATGTTAATCTTCTCCATCCTCAGCCATCCTTGTTCCTTTATGGTTTATCATTATCTCTTTGGTCTTTTTCTATCTTATTAAACTGTTATTTTCAGGTTTCCTACCATTTAAAGGTAATTTTGTATGTGGCCAAAATAACTCAAAATACCGTGACTGAACTCCTTTAAGCTCCGATACTCGTCAAACTCAACTAGAAAAAAAAAACTCAACCTGACAATTGTAACAGTACACCTTTTTAATAAAATCTTATGCTTTGTCAGTTAACAAACATTAAGAAGCAGTGATTAATCGGTTTTTATTTTTTGTTACAACAGAATCACAGATATATACGATAAAACCGGCTGTAAAGAGAGGTCTCGGTGAAGATAACGATATTGCAGTGAACGTCTGAAAACGATAACCATAAATTAAAAAGCATTTTGCTGAAAATTGATCACAAGATTTCCCTTCCGTTTTTGAAAGTGTTACCCAAGGACAAACCTTGTGCAGTAGCTATGCACTCGCCTAACAGAAAAGTGAGTAATCGAGTCACAATCTGAATAACGAATTAAGACTTTTTATTCATTGACTTTATTGATATATTAAAAATTATCGCCGGGTTTGCCTTCTCATCCTTTTTCCTGACAAAAAAAAAAAGATATGAAATGTTACCCTATATCGATGCTCGTGATAAATGTGAAAGAAGAACATTCATTTCCAAAAGTAACACTGTCAGTTGATAACAAGAATAAATTTGATGTTTTTTGGAATTTATAGGTTTTTGACTGCATTCAGAAGGAAACATCAAGCTATTATCCTGAGTACCAAGCATGTTTTCCATGTATGGAAAATTCACTGGTTACGGTCAAGCAAACTTTAAAGTCGTATGTTTGAAACCCGGGAAACCGCTAAAACAAGTTACACTCACTGATTTCCGTGTACGTGTGTTTGACTTTTGTTTTTCATTTGTCGATCCTTCCTTAGCTAGAAGTAATATATTCAGATATGGCTTTGAAGTACAAATGTTTTAAAACGGTCACGTACAAGACGGTTATTAACTAGTTATTAATTAATTATTAATTAGTTAATTAGGGTGGTCTGTACTTAGGTTCAAGAGTTCATTCAACTGGGTGTTGGAGTGACTCCACTTCTAACTGGCTGCATAGAAAAAGTTTCTAGTCAACTCATTATATTTTTGTTAAAACAGAGATTCCTTGATTGGAAAGTAACTTGTTAACAATTATATACCGCGCTAGACAAACACAAATTTCAGCGAGAGGGATTTCCTTGGATGACTTCACTCTTTAATTAAAGCTGTAATGCACCATCAGATAATGGTGTAGTCAGTACCAATCTACGTTCGTTCTCAGATGTACTTTTGTCAGATATAAATTTTCAAACGATTGTTTTATACCTGGCTTCCCCGCGCTGAGGGAATTGCAAAACACTACGGTGAAGTTTTTGAAAAACAGTGTAAACAACCACTGTTCATCCTCAGCAAAAATAAAACAAAAGAAAGAAAAAGGAAAAAAAACACCTCTCTGAAACGGATTTGGACCGGTGACCGCGTGACGGTAATACTGCATCTTAACAACAGTAGCGTGACACGAAACATGATGTAATCATTTAGACCTCAGTTAACCATTGCGCATCAGTAGAGACTCTTGCCAAAATTAAATTGCTCATTGCTCAGCTATAAACAAATCAATCCAAAAACAAAAAAGACGGTTTTAAAGTCAATGATGTAGGGATTCAAGCTAGAAAAAGAGAATTTGTTAAATTACAAAGTTTGTATGGGAACGCTTTATCGGTATGTTCATTGGGAATTACTCAGCTATAGAAAAACTATATCCAAAATCAATTGACGAAAATTGTAATTTCCTTGCTCAGATATTTGAGTTTTGCTCGTACAATATCGGCTGAAGCCTGGTCTTTAAATGGCAGAACAACGCGACCAGGATCTGTTAACAGCTGGTAACTCGGGAACCGGTTGATCACAAGCTTTGACTGCACTAAAGCGCGAGATGGTGGAATTGGTAAACCTGTGTGGGTATTCAGTCGAGAAAACAACATTTTGAGCCGCTCACATTCCTCGGAAAAGTAGTACCAGTTGGAAGAGAGATGGAAGGCGGAAGGCACGATCAAGCAAAGTTTGTAATTGTAGCGATCAACAACATGGCTCTTGTAATGCAGCAGAAGGCCAGTGTTGGTAGGTTCTTCTTTGTTTTATATTTAATAATAATTTATTTCTTTGCGATCATCGTGATAATTGACTGACTGACTGACTGACTGACTGACTGACTGACTGACTGGCCGGCTGACTGCCTTACTGACTGACTGACTGACTCACTGACTGACTGGCTGGCTGACTGATTGACTGACTGACTGGCTGACTGACTGACTGACTAACTGACTGACTGACTGACTGACTGACTGTCCTACTGACTGACTGACTAACTGACTGTCTTACTGACTGACTGTCTTACTGACTGACTGACTGACTGACCGACTAACTTGTAACTACCTTTTTGCAGAGTAAACTATACCTTTAAGATGTTGTCCTGAATTCCAGGCATCCAGCAACTTTGACGATGCTTTTCGTTTTCTCCCTGAGTTACGTGATAGAAAAAATATAGAGATATTTAATAGTACAGTAGGCAAATGCTACAGAACATTGTTCAATTCCCAAGCTACATTAATACATATACCAGCAGTGTATCATCCAGCTACTGCCGATATAGCATGCAGCGAACACTGGAAATAAGAATGTAATTGTGCACTTGGTGAGATCAGAATATCAGAAGTTAAGAACAACTGAAATTTTCAAACACCTAGCCCTAAAATTGGTCGCGCTCACTTCCGAGAGTTGATTAATTAGGGAGTTTGTACAATACCATGTATTAAGTGATTGAAGACCCATAACCAACGAGAATACCTTGGCCATCATTCGTTTGGGCGGCGGGCTGTAAATCGCCCCCTGTGGCATCCTCAGCTGAAATTATGATTTAAAAATGCAAAACCACCAAGTCTACAGGCAAACGTGGTCTATCTGATCGTAACACAGGGAAGTTGTACAATACTATGCATACTGATTGAAGACGGAGCGAAATATTACCTTGGCCATAATCTTTTTGGGCCCCAGCCTGTACAGGGATTACAGCCTCATTCTCGGCTAAAGAACAGGTTTAAAAAGACAAAAATGCTGTCTGAGTCTCATCATTTGTTTATTGTTTTCACAGTGGCGTTTTTTCGGTTATTCAGTGTTTTTCGCTTCCCCAATTTTGCTTTTTTGCCGTCTGTTAATTAGCACCATTTTTTTTCTTTTTTGTAATCTTGTACCTTATTCGATAGTTGTCACTTGTAATTACATAATAACTAGCACTTTAATCTTATTTAATCTTCGTTTTCATTCAAAAGTTGTAGTAACTGAAGAAGGCCTTTGACCGAAACGTTTTATTAAATTTTTTAACCCTATTTTAAGGTCAGAGGTTGTCCGTCCTCGATTTTCCTTTAACTTTATAGATATACATGGCAATACATGATTATGCTCGGCTTTACACGGCTATACATTGCTAAACATGCAAAACATGGCACTACATGCTATACATGACAATATACGTGGCTATACACGGCTATACATGGCTATACAAGGAAAATAAATAGCTGTACATGGCTATACGTGGCAATACATGGCAATACATGGTTATACACAGCTATACATGGCTGTACATGGCTATACACGACTATATATGCTTATACATGGCTATACATGGCAATACATGGCTAAACATGGCTATACGTGGCTATGTATGGCTATACCTGTGGGAAGACTGGGAACTTTAGCCCTGGTCTGTACTATGTAGTTGAGTCGTTCTGTGCACTTTGCCAAGGTTTCCAGCTTCTCGCAGGCATTGTTTAGTTTAGCATGGTCCGTTGCTCTTGTAAGTTCGTAAATCAGAACCTGTGGCCGAGCTTTGATGATTTCCACTAATCCGACTTGCACAAAATAGGCCAGAATGTTATTATACTCGCTGAGCTTTTCAGTGTGTCTAAACCGACGATGATGAACAAACAAATCGATGCGAAGGACACTCTTATTGGCGAATACAACATGCGTATACAAGCTTTCTTCCTCTCCGGCTGTTGTGGTTCCCAGGGTACTGTTCAATTTCTCCGCGAGTAACTTGATGAGTTCTTCAAGGTAATCTCCATGAAGAATTTCATTTATTTTCGTTGTAACCTCGTCACTGGACACCGAATCCACGTTCAGCAATATCTTCTGTTTCTTGTCCACTGCACAAACAATCGGCAAACATTCGTCATGTAGCGCGTTTATGTAGAGTTTAGATGCTTGTTCTTCAAGCTTGTGGCAGACTTTTCGCTCCAGAGAATAGAGTTCATGAATCACATTTACGTTGCCTTGACGTTCGTTTTCGTCCAATGCACCGCTGAATGATATTCCCATATCTTGTACTTATACCAGTAAGTATCATTATCTACGAGTTTCTCCTGCGAAAAGTTAGGTTACGTTCGACAGGAATGCGGATCATTTTTTAAAATTTATTCAGAAACGTTAAGGACCTCATTAAAGAACTGACAACGTAAGCAATAAGCTTAGTTCAGCCTGCATTGACTTACGTATGTTTATAATTTCGAGATAACAAAAGGCAAAGGATGGGTCAAAGTGCTTTGAACTGAGAGAAGTCCATCGTAGAAAGGATTCCCTCTTCATGTCTTTTGAGGTTAATTTTTTTGATTTATCACTTACTAAGAAATTGAGAGAGTATAACCAACCCAAGCAGGGTGGAAAACCACAGGAAGAACATTCTTTGCTAACGAAGTGGAACGGTCGTAAGTAAGTCACTATACGCGGAGATGGGTAGCCTGTGTCACTATTTTTAGAGAAGCCATCAGTATCCTGATTTGCTACCAAATTCACTAAAGTATCATTTAAAGAAATATACCACAATTAGAAAGGAGAGTATACATGTAGAAAGTAGGACTGAAGCGATTAAAAAATTACAGAGAATTGTTTTTTCATCATAAATTCATTACTTTATTCTCCTATCGATGTTAGATACTTCACGTCAGTCATAGAGCTCCTGTACAATGGTAAAGAGGCATTTTAATACCTCTTTACCTTTACCATTGCTCTTTAGCTTTAAAAACCTACTTAACACGGGATTTTAATTGTATCTTTTTGTCAGCGGAATTGGCGGTGATAAAATTATAACCAAGTACCTTCGGCCAAACACCAACACACCTAGAACACTTAGTTGGGGAAAGAACAACAAATCGTAATTGGTTTTGTCGTAACTACTCGTCTTTCTGTAACATCGACTGACTTTGAGTAGAACCGGGAAGGTAGTCCATCGGAGGTTACCCAGTTACAGACCAAGGTGTAGAGAGGTACTGTCCCTCGGAGGAAGGAGGGAGACTCCCATGTTGAAAGGCGGGGATGCTCATCGGCTAGCTTAGGGGTTTAAGTCACGGATTGTTGCCTCATTAAGGTTGTTCAGGACTAAACGCCACTTTTTAGCCGTAAAGGTTTATATTTGGGTTGTTCTCAAAGAAAGGATAAAAAACGCTGTCATGTCCGTTTTAAGTGGTATTTTTTAGGGGTCAAATAACGCACGAGCCACACCCAGATGGGTCTTCTTTAGGGTTTTAATTCAAATTTTCTGACCAGTACAAGCCCCGACCTTTTCACATAGGAGTCTTCCCCCGAGGCTACTGTGAGATTTTTAAAAATGTCTCGTCCACAAACTCAACAGAACGACCACGGCCAAATCTGTATGGAGCTCTGTATTTGGAGTTGAACCAGAAGGCCACAGTGTCAAACTGTGTCACGCACAAAGCCTGTCACACAATGAGTGTCACACTGTATCATCCACTCAGCGTGTCACGCTAAGGATAGACGATCTGCTGCTTTAGCTACAGAAGTAGTGGTGGACTTGTCTGCCAAACTACTGTCCTCGATTGCTTTTCCTCTAGCTTTTCGCCATACCATTACATTTCCCTTCTCAAGCACAGCAGGCAGGATGCAGATTAAATGCGGAAACAGAACAAAAGGACTAGAATTAATTGAGAAAAACAGCAATAAGATTGAAGGGCTTAATCTTGCAAATGCTATTTTTAGCTGTGTCTGGCTTATCGATCGTCTTCAATTTCAAGCTTTAAGGTAGCAATGATGATGGAATAACGTTCTTACTATCATTTTGATCGCATTTCCTTACAAATTCGCGGTATTCGATTTGTTCCAGTCACGAAGACAATTTTCGCCTTTTATTTCTGGGGCGGATCTAGAGAGGGGGGGGGAGGGGTCGGGGGGCTCGGTCGAATCCCCTAAATTTAAAAAAAATGAGACATTACAGCACGCTGACTTGGCCTCAGAATGCCGCAAATCCCCTTTCCCAGTACTTTAATTTTATGTTTCCGGGGGAAGATGCCCCCGGACGCCCCCTACAGGCGACCCCCCTCGGCGGCCCGTATCTCGAGCCTCCACTCTAAAATCCTGTATCCGCCCCAGTAGTTGTGGAAAACAACCCAAAGAAGGTCTCTGTGTTGGACCACGCACTCTAATTTTGTAGTTGTAATCCAGAAAGCATGCCCTTAGAACGCTGACACGTACCTTCGTATCACAAGAGGCCATTAACGTCTCGTCATAGTTCCAACAAACGTCGAGAACTGGTGCCGAGTGACCAAGAAACTTTGTTACATTTGTCACATCTGGACTGTCACATGTCAAACTGTGCACAGCCATGTCTTCACTGCCGCTTACTATATTAGGAGAGAAAAAACACGAAACAACGCTCAAGACGGTCTATAGACTTAACGAAAATAGGATGGCAGCAATTTTCTCAAGATCTTTCTTACGCGCTTTATTCACGCCAGTTTTCTTTTTTAATGTTCCCTTCCCTTTGAGCTTCTTTTTTAAAAGAAGTCCTTTTTACCACCAAAGGGCCTGAATCGCTTAATACAACTTAAAAAAGCAGTATTAAGCGATTTGCCCTTTCGTGATAATTGATTGGGATGAGACACTCGTCCCAAGCCCTTTTCGTCCGTGCCGCCCTTATGCCTTCGTGTTCACGAACAAGCACTATTCTGACTCTAAGAGAAAATACCAGCTGTCAGCGGTCTACGCTTTGTGTTTTTCCAGCTTTCTCTCATGTTAAGGTTGTCAAAAGTCAGTAGTGTTTCATTACAGAATAATAATATGCCTTTGGCTTCTGCATGCGTTAAACAAGAGTGGATAAAGGGTGCAAGAGTTAATCCCCGATACATGGATCTAATTTTCAAGGTAATCTCTTCCCGCTAAGTCATTTTTAGATGTGGTACCCAGTTCTCCCGCGGCTTATATCACCACGAGCGTTACGTGGATGTTTTCGTGGAGGGCGAAAATACGTGTAAATCTACTTGGGCCGTCCACGCGAGTAAAATTTGCCTCACAAGATTGGCTGTTTCTATAACCCCTGGGATTTCTGAAGCCGGAAGTGATCTAAAAGTAGGGAATAAGGCCTACCGTAGACTGCCGCTTATAAGCCCTGGGCTTTTATAACTTTGTAAGGGGTTTTAGATGGACTTATATAGACGGAGGGGCTTATATCCGAGGGTCTTAAAACTGGAATTAAAAAAACTGTTCCGAAACGAGCTATATCTGCACATGTTGATGGAAATAGGTTTTTCATTTACTGGTAATTAAGCTTCGAAACATCATAATAAAACGAATTCAAAACAAGGACAGCTAGAGGGGGGGGGGGCTTATATCCGAAGACGGGGGGAGGGAAGGGGGGGCTTATAACCGGATGTATTATTTGGTTTACAGGTATATGGGCCTATAACCGGAGGCAGTTTCCGGTATATCGGGGATTAACTCTCAGCTGTCTTAACCTTCATCCTGTCTTGGTGTTTAAAAGTAATTCTTACCAAAAGAAGTGTAACCTTGACTGGAAGAAGTCAGAGGGCAAAACGAACTTCGTATGTGACAGCTCTTGTGTTTAATGGGGAATGAACTTCTTAATTTCAGACCGCCCTTTTTATCAATGACCCTGAAACCAAGAAAAGAATCCTTCCGTTAGACAGAATGCTTAGAGGTTTATCGATCGGTTTACTCTCTAGAACACCCTGGAATTATTGTTTGTCGACTCCAGAAGCACACTTACCAAATAGTCATATCAAATAAGCAAATTTCTATTTTTATAATCCAAAATCTAATGCTTTCTAATTGATCACACTGTTTGCCGGGTTCTCGTTGTTTATAAGAGATCATTTTTAGCCCACATTATTTCAAAGTGAACTCGGCGACGCCTTTATCATCGAGTGTCCTTCAAGCTGTCGAAGTAGTTTGCCAAATTTTAGACCAAACCAGGACTGAACCACGAATTGTGTATTGCCATTGTTAAAATTTGGCCTAATTTGTCTTTTCTGCTTTGAATTGAAAGTAAGTAGACTATTAAGGCAAGGCGAAATGCAAACAAATCCTGATCCAAGAAAGATGTAAATAATCTTTCCAAGGAATGTAATTCATTCTGGTGTAAGCCGCCTTTGAGCTCTTGGGACAAATACGTATTCAAATATGTTTAAATAAAAAAGTATTCATACTGACCGGTAAAGACAAAGAAGGTTGATGGCGACATTTACAAGTAGTACCGGGTCCTCGCATATTTCAAGGCTCATCCAGCTTCGATATGAGATGGATGTCACAGGACTACTGTATGCTATAACCATACTACGGAAAATACACTCTGGTTAACGCATATGAAAGAATGTGACAGTAGAAATCCACACACAATCGACCTACACTCTTCTAATCAAAAGTTTTCAAAACAATGCAGGATTTCCCATCTGGTCCACTATTGTCCATTAGGTGCTAATTAGCTGATAGAATGAATGATGGACTGTCTTACTGACTGGCAGACTTTGATTAACTGACTTTGTGACTTTGTGACTGACTGACTGATTGACTGACGGCCTGACTGACTGACTGACTGACTGACAGATTGACTGATCGACTGACTGACTGACTGACTGACTGACAGACCAAGACTCTGAATAACTCACTTTATGACTGACTGACTGACTGACTGACTGACTGACTGACTTTGGGACTTACTGACTGACTAACTGAGTGACTCAGACTGACTAACTCACTCTGTGGCTGACTGACTGACTGACTGACTGACTGACAGATTGACTGATTGACTGACTGACTGACTGACTGACTCAGACTCTGAATAGCTCACTCTATGACTGACTGACTTTTCGACTCACTGACTGACTGAACTGAGTGACTCAGACTCAGACTCTGACTAACTCACTCTGTGGCTGACTGACTGACTGACTGACTGAGATTGACTGATTGACTGACTGACTGACTGATCGACTGACTTTGTGACTGACTGACTCAGACTCTGAATAACTCACTCTATGACCGACTAACTGACTGACTTTACGACTTACTGACTGACTCAGACTCAGACTCTGACTAACCCACTCAGTGGCTGACTGACTGACTGATTGACAGGCTGACAGACTGACAAACTGACCGACCAACCGACAGACTGACCGACTGACTGACCGACTGACTGACCGACTGACTGACCGACTGACTGACCGACTTACTGACTGAATGATTTACAGACCGACTGACTGACTGACATGACTGACTGACTTCCAGTCATCGTCTACACCACACGCAGTAAGTTACATGCAGAGCAACCAGCCAGCATCTTTCCATTCAGCGCATTTCCTGATTGAGTATTGCAAGCGTGGAGTACGATGTTTTTCAACCAAACAAAAGTTCAATTCTTTAAAACAGCAACAACAACAACAACAACAACAACAACAAAACTATTGCAGTGACACGTCCTCTCACTAAAGGACTAGTTTTCGATGACCGTATATCGGTTAAAGTGACTATGGGAAAGTTCGTCCTTACGTTCAACCTTATTAAGATAGCGAAACAAAATTTGTTCTCCATGTTCTCACCATTTGGCGTCGTTAAGTCTTCCAGATTCCACGTGGAAACAATAGGAGTATATAAAGCCCTTAAATTAAAATAATGTTATCCGAATTAGATGCAAAAACAACTTTAAACACCATGTCCCCACCGCTGAGCGGCGTGTACATGCTCAGCATACATTAATTACCTAGAAGATTGTGTGCTACGAATAAATTATTCATCCATATTTAGAAAACACCCTGTAAGAAAGCGCTGAAAGCTCAGCTATACTTCCGTTGAAATATCAGACTATGAGCTCGAGATTGTTGCGAAGGTATGGCAATCCTTGCCATGCCTTGCGGTACAAGTCTGTTTACTTAACATACCTGTTAAACTCCGGTACAGTAGCCAAACGTCAGTAGCATGTGTGAGATAAAGGAGCACTCTTATGAGCATGACCGCGAAGAGTCAAAACCCAAAAGACATATTTTCGTCAAAAAGGTCTAGCGGACTTTAACAAATTCTGTCCTCTTGTCTTGAAAAAACCGCTTAAAAGTACAATTAAAATTAAAGTTGTTGTCCCTTCGATAATTAGGAGTATATCGTGTACAAGTGAGGGTACTTAGTTGTGATTTTATTTATTTATTTATTTATTTATTTATTTATTTATTTATTTATTTATTTTTAATATTGATTCTGAAAACCTTTTTCAGGGACGCTCAATGGAGTGTCTGTATGTGTGTATTTTTGCACTGCGAGCAAAACCCAACAACTCCATTAGAGCGAACAACAAGTGCAGGTTTCACTACCATATCGTTACAGTCAAACTGATATTTTTTTATTTGTATTTTTCAAACTACCACTAGTAAAGTTATTGGTATGTTACCTTTTCATCTCCCACCCAGACGAGAGCACCCGAAGAGCTAAACTCCATGGATTTAACACCAGCCGACATTTTAGCACTGCCACCCTAGAAATACATTACATAGAGGAACGTATGTTAGAATTTTGAAGATAAACAAACAGTTTTAGGAGGAGGCACTAGGAGAGACTTGTGTCATTATTTTAACGACTGAAATGATATCAAAATGATATCAACCAAGAGAGGACAGTCAGGTCAAGTTAACTAACGATATGATACCGTCAAATGGAAATCTTCTAGCATAAACTCAGCCATCTAACACTATATAGAAATGTATGGATATTGTAAGGACCGGGCTAGGTTTGACAGTTACTATCTTTATTTCTGCTGGGCAACATTTTGATTGCTATCTTTAAGCCTAGTCTAAACCCTCCACCTACTTTAAAAACTTCGGAAGTACACAAATTAAAGACACTGAAGTCGCCATTCTGGTTGCCAGTCTATCTGTATGTTAAAGAATTTCTTTTCTTTTTTGCGTGACTTGTTCATTTCACTTTGCCATGGACATCACATCTCTTTTGAGTAGGCGTTTAAACTGCCTCAGGGACTCTGCTTCCCTTGTGTCACAAGCTAAAGCTATTGTTATAATAGTTTGAGCGCGGCAATGGAATATTTTAGTTTATTCTCAGAGTCCCTTAGATTATATGCGGTTTCTCGCCTCTCGAATTGAGAACTTAGATATTCTGAAGCCAACCCGTGCAGAGACTTATAAATCATCGCAGCTCTTTGAATTTGCTGCTTGTTTGTTAGATTTTTCCACCCGAGAAGTTTGAACAGGCGACCAGGTGTTAACAAAATGCTCACATAAATGTGTATTCACTAGTAATTGGCCATGTGGTGTACGAGGTTTAAATATATTTCAACCCGTTGTCACGAGAAAATGAGTTAAAAGGATACAAGAAGCATGTTGTCATCGAGCAGCTGAAATCTACACGCCATCACGCCACAGGATTGGTTGTCACTCAGTACACGTAAGCAAGCCCCGGATTCTGGATTCCAGACCCTTGTTGTACGGTCCAATGAGGAAGACGCTATTATATCATTGTTTATTGTCCATTCAAAGTCTAAAGAAACATTGGTACAATATAGGTACGATCGGATACAAAAAAGATCAAAAGGATGCAAACAGTCACATATCAGACAAAACATTTCGGTCTCAGTAGTCAGTAATTAAAGCCTACTCTCTTATCCTTGTTCTCCAAACGACTAAGTGGACTAATGGGTTAATGTGCAGGATTAAGCCGATTCTATGTCAAGAATTGACAGCTTTTCCTTTTCAAATTCAAGTATCACGTATCACATATCACGCACGTATTCTCGCCCAAATCTCGCGTCATCCCTTTCCCAACCTCCTTGGAGATGAAAACGAATAACACCTACCCGTGACAGCTGCTGTGTGTCCTCTGAGCGTACAGGACACAGATGGAGGTGACGGCGCAAGACCACACACAGACAGTGTCCCATCATCAGAGCTACATGCCAGCCGGAACTTATCACCTCGAGCAAACTTGATCGCAGTAACTGAAGAGTAGCAAAGTTGTTTTCTTTGTCATAGATTTTTTCGAGACTCTGCTAGTAGTTGGGGTACAGCGATGGCAAAGTGGCGAGGGCATTCGCCTCCTACCGATGTGGCCAAGATTCAAATCCTGGACACAGTGTCATTTTTTCAAACGTGAGTTGAGTTTGTTGTAGGTTCAAAACCTTGCTTCTCTGCTGGAGGGTGGACTCCCTATAATGGCCTATATGGGAAGGCTTCGCCCGAAAGGGGTTCCTTTTTCAGGATTCAGGTATAAAAAAAGGGGGGATTCTGTCATTTAGTTATTTTAAAGGGCCTTTAATTAAAATATTTCAAACAGACGCACCTTATGGCTCTACCACTTCATTTATTAGGCACTACATGAAAGTGACCAGAAGACCTTTTTGGTGGCCTATTCATAATATGGGCCAGTTATGAATGTATGTGAAAGGGGAATCTTTTTTCAATTAAAGGTGTACGAAAGGGTTACTTCTTCTATCAAAATGGTATTTAAAAGGCTTAGGGGTTGGACCTAGAGGGTCATGCTTCGAGCGCCTTTCTCTGGGTTGCCCGGTTTTCCTCCCTTCACAAGAACCAACACTGGGTTTCAATTCGATCTAGATGCACACGCCCTTTATAACGAGAAAATTACTGGAACATTTTTATTTTTACAATCCTAGACAACAAAGGATTATCCATGAAAACATATATCGAGGACCAAGGGCTGAGAGCTTTTCCTTCAAACGTAATGAAAATTTTGGGGATCTCCAAAAAGCATTGACCTATACTTGGGTGACATTCACAACAATGCAGGGATTTTGTGTCTGTTCTTCAGTTGAAAAGAAAACTTTCTAAGACAGGCTAGTTCATCTGTGTAACATATTATTTTATGCTGACTCACCACTTTTTGTATGATGGTTAAAATTATGATACAATAACATTCCATTAGAGCCTAGGCCCTCTCTGAGATTTACACTCTCTCCGGTTTTTGCGGTGGAACTAAACCAAAAAACATTATTAAAAAAATTATTACAAAGTGTTAGACCCAATAAACGCGTCTGTAGTGTAGCCGCTAAACCAGCGTTTCGTGACGAGTAAACAATGGCTTTGCAGAAGATGTCACGTCACTACAGACGACATCGAATATGATACGTAGTTCCTAGTTTTTCGTTTTCTTTTTTCATTATTACTTTTTGAAATTCTGAAGTAGTTTTAGGAACCACCACTCAGGCATAAAACTTAACAAAGAAGAAGTTTTGAAAAGGAAACAGAGCCCAACAAAGTAGTCTGTGAGCAGGATCTCATTCGCTGCGGTACAAACAAAGGCGAAGCTGCGAGACACGAGTCGGCGAGTTCACGAAGCGAGCCAGTGAAAATGAGAGGCTCTCGTTTATCGTGTCAGACCCTAGCCTTGTCACGCATTGCGTGACGAGCCCAAGGAGGTTAGTCAGGCCCCTCACGGGCTCGCTGCACTCGCCGACTCGATCATATCTCGCGCCTTTGCCTTTGCTTGTGCCCGTAGGAGCCTGCTCGCTGGTTAGCGACAATGCCCTAAGGGAAGGAAAAGAGCAGCATCTCTGCTAAAAGCCGCAGGGGAATCATTTGACTACTGTGTTGTTTTTCTACTGCGTGTAAGCATTTATTCAGCATTATAGCAAGCTCTAATCTGCGATCAGACGTTTTTCTTTTATTAAAAAAGAATAAAAAGGAACGCCTGATCGCAGTTTAAGCAAGCTCAAGCTTTTGGTTTCCGTTGAAAATGAGTGACTTTCAAACGTTCACAAGAGAAAAAGGTCGTTATTCTTAGTTATTTTTAATAAGAGAGGCAAATTATATTTTAAATGATATTTTTTTTAAGATTAAAATCTTTAAGACGGAATCCACCAGAAGTTCGAGTAACAAGTGGACAAAAACCTAGTACCAAGATTATTTTCATCGTATTGCAAACTTCTGTACGACTGTTTTAAATATCTTCTAAAACAAGAAAATCGTTTCTAGCAACACCAAACGTCGAAAACAAATGTTGAACTTCGTATGAAACACTTGAAAGTACTGATGAAATGAAACTGATGATGAAATTTTGCCTGTGTTTGCACAAGTTCTCTGAACTTTGGAATTTATTTTCTCTCATTCCCATGGCAAATTGTTTCCGATGTTATTTCAGGCAATTATTTATGTATTTAGCTTTAAGTAAATGTAAAAATGACTGTAAAATACTTAAAATTAGTCTGGTACCAGATTTTTGTCCACTAAAACCTGAAATTGCTCAATTTTCTTGTCTTAAAACGTTGGATATCTATTGAAAGAAGGCAGGACCATTAAATACTAAATCTCCTTGTAAAGCTCTTTAGAGAATCCCTGAAACTTGAGCAGGAGCTCATCACTTTTGAAAGTTTCAAGAAGCATTCCATTCCAGTCACTCCAAAGTAGGTAACAAGCGGTTGCTCTATTGACGGTAGCCCGGGAACGGAGACGCATTTCCGGCAAGCTAAATACAGCTACAGCCGGAAATCGGAGAAAAGGGTAGGCAAGGTCGCCTCCAATCCTCCCTCTTTTTCTAATATTAAACAAATTGAAGTTTCTTATTCGTATAGATATATTGAAAATGGCAGTCAGTTTGCTACAATTTAGGGGCACATTATCCAATTTGGACCATTTTGATTTTTAACCTACGATGGTAAACACAGTGGCTTTGCTGCACGAATAGCAAAACACTGCTGATTTCGTACCTGTCATAACTGTGGCTAGATGATGTACCACGTGATACAGTCTCTCTGTGCGCTTTGCTTGCGCCTTAAGCTTGTTGCTAGCCTCACGCAATTTTTCATGGTGCGTGGCTCTTGTCAATTCGTAAAACAGAACTTGTGGTCGAGCTTTGGTGATATCTACCAATCCAACTTGCACGAAATATGCCAGGACGTTGTTATACTCGCTGAGGCTTTCATTTAGTCTGAACCGACGATGATAAACAAACAAATCGATGCAAAGGACACTCTTATTGGCGAACACAACGTGCGTATACAAGCTGTCTTCCTCTCCTGCTGTTGTGGTTCCCAGGGTACTGCTCAGTTTCTCCGCGAGTAACTTGATGAGTTCTTCAAGGTAATCTCCGTGAAGAATTTCATTTATTCTCGTTGTAACCTCGTCACTGGACACGGAATCCACGTTCAGTAATATCTTCTGTTTCTTGTCCACTGCACAAACAATCGGCAAACATTCGTCTTGGAGCGCGTTTATGTAGAGTTTAGACGCTTGTTCTTCAAGCTTGTGGCTAACTTTCCGCTCCAGAGAGTAGAGTTCGCAAACAGTTTTAATTTTGGTTTGAATTTCGCTTGGATCTTTCAAACAAGCCGTGCTGAGTAAGGCTCCCATCTAGGTTGAAAGTAAATCACAAACTTTAGTTTGTTGTCATGATTTTTTTAAATTCAAATGAAACGTA
This sequence comes from Orbicella franksi, assembly GCF_964199315.1. Classification (NCBI taxonomy): domain Eukaryota; kingdom Metazoa; phylum Cnidaria; class Anthozoa; order Scleractinia; family Merulinidae; genus Orbicella; species Orbicella franksi. Next base: position 19,325,741 of record NC_138150.1, on the reverse strand, counting down.
GTATTGAATTATTTAAGTGGATCAATGTAACCACTTGTTTCCAAATTAATTCAAAGCCATGAAGTATGAACTACAACTTGTATCAAAGTTTTACAACATATTTTATTGGGCTACATACGTACATGTTAAGTTGACCAGGCTGAAAAAACCACGCACCAACGGAGAAAGGCTTTCATTGCCACATGTTGCTAATATACAGTTTATTGCAAAATTCCTCTTTCAAGGACAAATTGTTTGAGTGAATTTGAGTTTTCACGCTTGACTGTTAGCAAATTAATTATCTGATGATATTTTGAGTTAGACGGCCATTCGTTACATGTACATAGCACCGTGCTGCCAAACAGATGAGCTTATGTCTTCAGTTTAAAACCAAGCGTGATAGAAAGAAAACGTTTCTAGTTATTTACTCATAACGGCTTTGTTTGTCTTCATTGTCAAGAGGCATCAATAAATAATGTAAACACGAGAAAATGGAAAGTGATACGGAATACACTGGTAATACTTCAGAAGTTTTTCTGCAACGAAAAAAGTAGGTGCTGTTTTCACTAAAACCTTCTTTACTTTCTTTATAAGGCAGGAACACAGAGAAGGAAAAGTGTCTGGAAGTGTTTGTAAGAACAAGTTTAACACCATTCTCTAGCACGCCGCTTAGTTGCTTTCGATCATAGGCGATCGAAAATTTCAGAATTTCTCAGGGTTGGACGGTTCGAAGACTCCTTTGCAGTGGGACGATGCGAACCAGATACACGCAAAACACTGGGAAATTAGCGATTTTTAAGAAAGTACTGATGTGATCAACATTCACTCGAAAACACTGACATACAGGCAGTGGCTAAAACGAATGAACTAAGGCTGGTTCCTGTTACATGTAAACAAGTTTCTTAAGTCCATCCTCGGTGACGTTCTTATTAACAGGTATTTTTGAAGCCTTACAGACTCAATATGTACTGAGAAAAAAAAAAGCTGGCGGAGGTGACATCTTTGAAACCTGAAGGTTTGAAGTGGATAGAGTGTTTAATCGAAACAGGAAAAAACTCATTCATCACTAGAACTGATACCATTAAATGATTTTTGTCTGTTTCAGTTGTCTGCCCATTTTTCGATTCTAATGTCCGACCTGGTACTCTAAAAAAAGAACGTTAATCTGTTTTCCCGCTTTTTGAAAGTTAGATCACTGGATACTATAATCTTTCTCCAATCGACTGCCCAGTAACCATGGGCAAGCGCTGAACCGACGCTCTTAAATTCACTGAAGATCGTTTCGCAGCACACTCACTCAAACTAAGATACAGAGATTTCATACTTATCGATTATGATTCACTCTTTATTAACTTCCAAAGAATACAGAATAAAATTCCTGTGCTAGCACAGGTCGACACACGGTTAAAGTACGTTTGTTTCACACATTTTTCACACTGGCTAAATAGGAATTCAAATCACTTAAAATTTCGTTAGAATAGTACTGATGTGATCAACATTCACTCGAAAACACTGACATAAAGGCAGTGGCTAAAACGAATGCCAGTGCACTAAGACTGGTTCCTGTTACATGTAAACAAGTTTCTTAAGTCCATCCTCGGTGACGTTCTTATTAACAGGTATTTTTGAAGCCTTACAGACTCAATCTGTACTGAGAATAAAAAAAGCTGGCGGAGGTGACATCTTAAGTTATCTTCTCATTACGACTTCGCAACATCTTTAAAATCTGAAGGTTTGAAGTGGATAGAGTGTTTAACCGAAACAGGAAAAAACTCATTCATCACTAGAACTGATATCATTAAGGTCGACTCACGGTTAAAGTACATTTGTTTCACCCATTTTTCACACTGGCTAAATAGGAATTCAAATCACTTAAAATTTCGTTAAAATAGGGAAGATGTTTTAGTAACGTTTCACGCAAAACTCAAGATTGAAATCATGAAGAAGAATACTGAAAGTACAAAATACGCTTTGAAATTTCACACAAACTCACAGTCCGTCAAAAGCAAAGAAAAAAAAAATTAATTTGTAAGATTTTTTGCGGTTCGTTGTGATCATTAGATAAAAACTCTTCTGAGTCAATTAAGTGATAGCGATCAGGTACTCTAGTTAGAAATTCTACGCAGTTCAAGACATTGGTTTTGCCAATCGTTTTCCAGTTGGGCTTACGTGGTTGCGTCAGGTTCGTGGATCAGTCGGCTGCCCTTGTTGCCTCTGATTTTGAAGAGGAGCGGTCCCTCCTCCTGTAGTAATCTGTTTGGTGGCAGCGACCAGACTTTGCAGAACCTCTCGTAGGTGTGTTGAAGATTGGGCTTTGTTTTTCATTTCCTGGTGTGCTCTATCTAGCTCGCCGGGTTCCGTCGCTCTGGTCAGTTCGTACTCGAGAACGGGTATCCGAACTCTCCCCAAGTCAATGACACCCACTTGTACGAAGTAGAGCAGAGTGTCCACCTCCGTTGCGACGCCTCCAACTCGAAGTTTGAACCTATGGCGGTAGAGGTAGTAGTCGATACGAAGGACGCTTTTGTTGGCGTACACGACATGCACGTACTTCTCTTCCACGACGTCAGTTGGTTGTGCGAGAACTTTTCCCACGACACCTTTAATCAAGCCTAAGAATTCTGTGAGGTATTTGCCATTGAGGTGTTTCTCCATTATAATTCCTATATCTTCTTGGTTGGATACTGTTGGGTTAAACAAGAAGTCGGAGAACGTGTCCACTGCACAAATTATCGGCAAACACTCATCGTTGAGGGCTTCAATGTACAGTTTGGCTTTTTTCTCTTCATACTTTTGGAGCATCTCTCCCTCTCTCTTGCGAAGCACAGCAACTTCTTCATGTTTGCCCTCCCGACTTTCGATCTCTTGGCTCAGGGTTTGTCCCATTTTGACGGTACTCACTTTTGGTGTTTAGCTCCACAACTGAGATTGCAGTGAAGGCTAGAGTTAACAGAGCCCACTTAAATACTGCTCGATTCTGTTCAATCCTACCCGTAGGGGTGTACTCTAAGTGGCATCGGAAATGCTTCAAATTTCAAAAGTTTCATATGCGTCATTGCAATTAATTTGGTATCGGAGACTCAATAATAAATAAATTTTCCTTTGTAGAAATGGTAGCGAAGTTTTCCCGGATGCCGAAAGCCGGAATTTAAAGTGCAGAGTCGTTGAATTCTCTGTCTGGGCATGTTCCAGCGTTAATATAATAACTGAGTTTTAAAACGCAAACAAAATACTTGAACTAATTGCAATACTCGGCAAACGACGTCAGTAGCTTTTGTCAACGGAGACTCATCAGGTCCGTGTTTTAGTCACAATTGTTACGAAACTCGTATATCTTATCAAGCGATCAAAATTTATTTTTTTCCGTTTTGTTAATGTGTATTTAAGAAATAGAAATCATGGAGAAAATGTTCGTAACGTCGTATAGAGAACACTGTGAGGGAAGGAAAGGAAAATTATTCGTTTATTTCCATTATGACGGGCTGATTGATCATGTTGAACTCTATTTTGTTTCGGTTTGGCACCTGTCGAGTGAGGTGTGTTTTTTTTCGTTTAGATTGCATTTCTGAAAGTAGATAATGTTGGCCATTGGCGCGGAATATAAGAAAAAAAAAAAAACAGGGAAGTTGCCAAGGAAGTATTAAAAGAATATCTGAGGTAGACAACAATCGAAAAAGTGAGGGAAAGACAAAAAAATAGTATTTGGCAACGAAAGTTCATTCAGTATAACATTTCAGCTGACTACAAAATTTTCCGGTTTCACTCACGACTGAATGTAAGTTGTGTTTTAAGTTTTTGGCAACACAGTATGATGTAACAAATATTGAATTCTTCACAATTCTCTGCAACTTTGAGAGTCCAAGAGTTCCCTGTTTGTTCCATATTACAAAATGTTGATCTTTGTTCTATCGAACAACCTGTAGACGTCTAGCTCGCTTTCCTAACATTCTTCATACTGACCTAATGCTAAAGTAAATCGCAGCGTTTCGTGCCCCTGAAGTGATACTTGTAACCAGTTTGAACAGCAGGCTTTGTTCCCTTTATTTTATGTATTACCAACAAAAAAAAATGTTCCCACGTAAAACGTCGAAATCCAGCCAGTTCAGCTGTAATCTTGGCGGGGGTGCTCGATTCAAACTTAAGGGTGCGTTCCTTTGAGGTGATCTGGATCAGGATCAGTGATCCAAGATCACTCGGATCATGGTTCATCAAAGGAACCGATGAATCCATGACCAGAGTGGATTCATCGGTTCCTTTGATGCACCATGATCCGAGTGATCTTGGATCACTGATCCTGATCCAGATCACCCCAAAGGAACGCACCCTAAGGTGCTATGATGTTTGTAACACCGGATGAACCATCCAAACGCATTAGGAATTACAGGAACTAGACCGTGACAAAAACAGACATGAACTTATTGTCTCGATAAATGGCTTCGCTTTTGAAAGAAATGTTAATGAAACAGTGTTAAACAATAAGCTAATATCATTATATATATCCGCCCGGGCTTGTTTGGGAGAACCACTTCAACTACTTATAAACATGTATAATTAAAATACTTATAATAAGCTCAAGTCCTTTTCAAAAATAAAAACATTTCAGTGTTAACACAAACAGTACGTTGTGTTCGTTTGTGTTTCCTGTTTTTTTTCCTTCTTCTTCAATATGATGTTCTTTCACCTCAGCCAGTTTCAGATGAATTATGTCTTTTAAAATCGTTTCAGATGATATCCGAAGACTGGCTTTGCGAAAATCGTATGTAGCGCTCAGTGTTCCATGGAATCTTTACACAAGAAGTTTATTTCGGCACAAGTTGCTACATGTTTACGTGCAAAATCGTTGAATGTCGCCATGAAATTACATCGAATAGTTCGTGAACTGTAAAAAGTTATTTTATGCAAAGACTTTACACAGGGTATTACCAATTTTAAATTCCTTAAGTCGAGACCAGTCAACATCGATCGAGCAGTCACCTAATCTATAAAGGCAGTCAATTCAAATACACAACTCACTCTTTTGAATGGGGCTTACCAAGGGAAACTGAAACCCCGGCAAAAACCTAACTGCTTCTTTTTCAGTTGAAAGATCGATGTCAATTCAAAAGAGACCAAGATTTCAGTTCTGTATGAATAGCTGAGTCATTTGCTTCAAGGAGTCCTGTTTCGAGTTTCTGTCTCTGTCTTGTTTTTAATTACCGCGCGAATCACTCGTCACGGTCATGAATGTATGTTCCCCCGGAAAAACAAAACAAAACTGAAGCTAAAAAATTTCCTTGAAAACTTAGCACTAGATCAAAACAAACAGGACTGCTATATGTCGACAGAATATTTTTTTGTTTTACTGCTGATCGAAACGTTGCTGATGTTACATCTTCAATCTTTAATGCGAGCTAATGCAGTGTTTCGGCAATTGCACGTATCAGTGGTGGTGGGGGAAGACACATTTGAAAGTTTTGGTTGGGTTGTGCGTCATGTTTCGTGAAACTCTTACCTTATACACAAGTATCAAACCAAAGATACCATTATCAATACTGGGCTTATTGCAAACCTGACCTGTGTATCGATATCCTATGCAAGGCCAGAACCTGCCACCTCAGTCAGTTTTTGTCAACATTTGAGATCAAAATGGCTCAAAAACTTTACCTTTTGGCAAGAGATCAGCGTCTCTCGCCTTTGACTTATAGAAAGGTGTAGCCTGCGTAGCAAGCGTTTCTTTGTTCCCAAACCCCACGGAAACGCTTGCTACGCAGGCTAAGAAAGGTGCAACCCCCCTTCCTTGAAAGAACAACTGACCGATGCAACCTTGCGATGTTTTAAAAATTTAATTGCTTTTTAATCAGCCTTCATTCCAATAGTTCTGAAGTTCAAAGTAGGAAAGGTAGAATTTCATTCTGCTAAATAACTTTTGTCTAAATTGCGCTGTGCTTCATGACTTTATCGGCAGAACTTTAAAAGAACCACCTTGTACAGTGAATGCTGCACTGCACGAAAGACTACGCAAAATTAGTTTGAATTTATTTCATCGAGAAGTGAAATACTCGTACGTAGCAAACGTTTTCAGCGAAGAGCATTTGAAGGACATGGCGGAGATGTTTTGATATCGAACAAATGTCGTGTTGTGCCCTGTTTTGTTGAAGGACGACTAATTTCAAAACACCTGTTGTTCAGTTCAAGCCATAGAGCTTTTATGCATCGCTAGCCGAGTCATAGCACAAGATTCCTGTTTCAATGACTTCTCGTGGTCGTTAATGAGTTCAGACCACTCTATTCAATAACACTGAAAACACTTGCCTTGCACACTTAAAGCACCTAATGTTAGACTAAAGAAAACGGCTTGGGCGTGTAGTGCATTTGAAAAGCCAATATTTGAAATCTTTTCACGTCTGACTGGAAAAGAGACGCCGGAAAGAAAACATTAGTCATTAGTGACGCAGGTAAGCAAACCGACAACTTCGTTTCCTTTAACAGGAAGACGTTTTTAAAATTTTTTCCGGTTCCCTGTAGATATCTGCCTAGGCAAGTTTAAAGATCTGACCGACGCGCGCTACAGAACAACAACAGGAACACATAATGTTCGATAACATGTTCCGGTCGTCTTTCAGATCTGCTCCCGGCAGTCGCTTTTTAAGCGCTGAACCAAGGCGTTGGATTGCGTGATCGATGTTACCGCTGAAGAACAGTATTTTATTTTTGTTTTATTTTGATCGTGACGTTTCGTGTCAATGACATGAAGTAGCTTGCAAAGCTTTGTAACCACTCGGACGAACACACATGGGACTGATTTTGTAAAACTTGGACGTGTCTTTGGTCATCAAAAAGTGTTAAATCAAATTTGTTGTCGTTATGCGAGTTCAATGGGGACTAAAGAAGTAGCGGCAACAATCGCAGTTAGTTAGTCTTCGAAAATGTTCCGTGCAAAAACTATTATAATGCATTAAAAAGAATTTCTGTCGGATTGAAATGTGCTTATCGCTGTTCCTATCGACACATCCAAATATATATATAACTGTACTATGAATAAAGACTGAATATCGATCGGCCCAAGGCCTTGATAAGACTGACGGAACGCGGTGAGGTCCGTATAAAAATGACCAAGGGCCGATATTCTCCCAGCACGGTCCAGAGGAAGCTTTGTTAATAAGAGACTTATCACACGATCACGGACTGGAAAGACACCACAAAACTTCAAACCCACAACTCTGATTGAAAAGTCGCCAGGGTCGGCCCGCTTCGCGTTTACTCTGACGTTTTTTGAAAACAAGATTGGAAGTAAAAATAAAATTAGATCTCGTTTAAGTTAATTCTTTTACAAAGACGAGCCATAAAGCTTCCAGAAAACTTGCACTCTGGGCGCGCGGGATGCTTATACCAAGTTCCGCACCCCACACTTTATTTAGTGCAAAAAGGAAATGACACTAGAATCTCTCGGCCACCTGTGAATCAGGCTACTGTCATCATATCAGATAAAAGCTCTATGCGAGCATGCCCAAATGACAGCAAACTAACCTACCTTGAAATCTCCCCCTCCCCCTGGGGGTCAGGTACCACTCCGCACATATCACCCCCCCTCTTCACGACAATAATGCAACCTTCTGCCAAGGCAATAAACCCACTCAGCTTTGGGAAATTCCATGCACTTTAAGGACTGTGTCACGCTGGACAGCTAAGTACATACCACATTCTCTACTCAGCAGCTGTCAGAGTGACTCGAGACTATGGACACAAGCTCAAACCGACGCCACCCCCGTGGATTAAGGGCTAGGGACCCCAAATAGGTATCCAAAATTAGCCCCACTCCTGTAGATGTCTCCACACTTTCTGGTAACGGAGCCCCCCCCCCCCCCCCCCCAGAAAATAATGTGCAACGCTAAGCTGAAATCGATACCTGCGACATCGATTTCAGCACAGCTCACGGAGTAAAATTAGGTATGCGTTTTTTAAAACTTCAAGGAAAAGTGCAGTTGTGATGGCTGTTTGTTTCGTGGTCATACATTTTCTGTAAAAAAGCATGTTCTTTCGCACTCAGATTAAGTCACTGTCTGAGCCCATGTAAGGTTGACCTGCCCCTCGGCTTGGAGACGTAAGATCAGTACATATAACCCTGCTGTGCTTAAAATTTACCTTTGGCTTCAACTTTATAACAAACCAGTTTGATTTTGACAGTGTTGCATGTTTATGATCTGCAGCCCCTACCTTCATCTAAAAAAACCAAAGTCAAATTGAAATTGAAAACAAGAAAATCGAAAAAAGACTAAATCAAGTCAAACTGGTTTGAAAAGTTTACGAACAAAAATAACTTAACAGCACAATCAACAGACCCTTTTTTTCGAAACTCCAGGTTGATATCGTGTGAAAATTCACCAATTCTTTTCAGTGAAAGCTGTCACTTCCCCTACTATTAAAAATCATGACTCTGCAACATATTATCATTCTGGGTTGTCCTTTTCTTTCATTAAAAGGTCATATTTTACCACGCAAAACAGTATCTAGCTAATCAATCAACAGCTTAATACAAGCAATTTCTGCTTTAGCCACTGACACAATGACGATAATTATACCTGATGTTTTGGACTGTCTCAGTCATTATCAAGGCAGTCTCAGCGAAACAATCCTTCTTTTTAATGTGTTTCGTCTTTGACGGGAAATACAATATTTGTCCCCGTGACATTGTCAGTCCCTGGGTAACTAGCGCAAGTCCTAGGAGTATATAGTCGCGCGCTAGCGATGAAGTTGTACCTGAGAACAGGCCCCCGGCGAGCGCGAACGAGATCGCTTCGCTCTCCGAATTCTTTTCGGTCCTCATCGGGAGCCTGTTCGCAGGTTACCAAGGTCTGCATGCGAGTCCCCGTTAAAAAAAAAAAAAAGAATGATTAAAGTGTCTTGAATCTCAATAGCCCAAAACGTCGTGAATACAATGTTTTTTGCCTGTTTTTCGTATCCTTAGCCTATAAATTAATTAGCCCGCGATTTGTCAGAATCACCTTTCGCAGGAATCTCACGTCAATTAAAAAATGAGTTTATATTTTACCTACCAATGTCGCGGTACCCTTAAGTCATTTAATTTGCTTATCACTTTCAAAACTCTCACGAAACTGATTCTAGGACAAATCGATAAAAAACGAATTAAAAATTTTAAAAACTAGCCGTCGTGGTTCACGTTCTCCAGACAACGTAGAGTTTGGTCATTTTACGTTGTTGTTTTGCAGAGGACGGCAAAGAAATGACCCAAGAATTATAACGCACGTGCACAGCCATTGTTCTGCTCATTAAACCTTTTGTTTGGCGACGTTGCGGTTGCCGTCGTGGTTTTCTTAAACTGCCTAATAAAGCGTCAAGAAATCCTTGTCAGTGGAGTTCAGAACAACATGCTACTCAAAATTAAGATAGACCACACTTAATATACGCATGAGAACTCGAAAACTTGCAAAAAAAAGGGCGATTAAGCTCAAAGACATGCAAAAGACACGCTTTTGACACAGAAAAAGCCTCAACTAGAGAACCCACAAGCAGTTGCAATAAATACCACTGACCTGGGGTGGAGTACTTTGTAAATCATTGGGTAGAGGTGTACCCCTGTAACAATGAAACCCTCACCCTATACTAGACGATGATAAGCTTGATTTTGCAACCCCATTCTACACTAGGCACCAAAACCCCCTACCCTATCCCAGACTAGCTATTTCCATGCAGAAACCTTTCCACTATCGTAGTCTTACATACGTTGACTAAACCAATGTCTTACAGAGCTCGAGGTCACTTTCGAGTTTCAATTTCTATTAGAGAAACCCGGGTAAAGAACTCTGTTCTAGACTCAATCATTTATACACTGGCCACTCTTCCGGTAAATTATACCTTATTTTCGACCAAAACGGTCTGATTTCTATACCCTATCTCCAGACTAAACCGCCTGAAAACTATACCCTTCACAGCTGCACTTACCCATATAGCTTATACAGCACAAACTTAAATAGCACAAGCGCGCGCGACGTAGCCGCGAGCGCGAAATCGAGCGGCGAAGCTTGGCGCCTTCTCACTAGACTCTTTCCCGACGGATCGCTTTCCTCTTCGCCGCTCGCGCGCGTGACTCAAAAGTGAACCTGCTCGCAGGCTAAAGCATTGGTAAACAAGATGTGATCATGATTATTATCATATTGTAATTAGCATGTCAAGATTCAATGATTCACAGAGTTAAAGAAAATTTTTGGAGGGGATTTAGACTTGATGTTATATCTCGGGGGGGGGGGGGGACTCCCATATAAAAAGGACGGGGGTGCTCGTCGTATTTTTTACGGGTTAAAAAGGCGGTTTTGGTACCTCTTAGGGTGTTTAGCCTCAAAAGGTCCACAGCGGGAGCTTTTGTTCTAAGGTTTTTTTGCAACACTGAATGATGAAACAAATATTGAATTCTTTACAATTCTTTGCCCCTTTAAGAGTCCAAGAGTTCCCTGTTTGTTCCATATTAACAAAATGCTGATATTTGTTCTATCGGTTCTACTGTAGACGTCCTAACATTCTTCATACTGACCTTATGCTAAAATCAATTGCAGCGTTTCGTGCCACTGACAACCAGTTTGAACAGAAAACTTTACCCCCTTTATTTTGTTTCTTACTAACAAATAAAAATGCTCCCATGTAAAACGTCGAAATCCAGCCAGTTCAGCTGTAATCGTCGCGGCGCGGCTCGATTCAAAAGGTGCTTTGATGTTTGTTACACCGGATGAACATTCCAAACGCATAAGGAATTACAGGAACTAGACCATGAAAAAAACAGACATGAACTTATTGTCTCGATAAATGGTTTCGCTTTTAAGAGAAATGTTAATGATACAGTGTTAAACAATAAGCTAATATCATTATATATATCCGCCCGTGCTTGTTTGGGAGAATCACTTCAGCTATTTACTGGGGTATCTAACAGATAATAATGCTGCGGCACATTCTATTGATAGTGACATATTTTACGCAGTGATTCATCTACAACTTCATGCATGATGACACATGGATGGCGAGGTGTGACAAGGGATCGTGACAAAAAAGCACATAATGATCTGACGCATGTTTGAACATAAAAAGATACACATCAATCTCCCCTTTACCAGATCTCGAAAATCGAAAGATGTGGATTTTGTAGGAGCAGAAATCTAACTTATAAATTCTGTATTGATACGCATTAAATGTCTCAAGAATGTTGACAGACTGTGTCGAGGACGCGTCCATCGCGATGTGTGAAAATGCTAAAGCTTTAGCTTAAATTCATGTTTGGATGAAAAGAAATAGATCGCAGCATATATGAAATTAGCGTGTTCTACGGTTTTCGTTTGTTTTAATTATTCTGCGAGCTTTAGGAGCGACGATTTCTCTTCATTTAAGAATTCGGCCAAGTAGGCGAGACTGCTAAGAAATGACATACTAAGTTTAAAATTAAGATGTCACAATTAATCGTCCAGATTTACAAACTTTCACATACTGCATGCATTAAGAACAAAAGCAAGAGTTGTGAAAGCAGGCACAATCTTCTTCACATCGTTTTACAGCTAAATCAGAGCAAAACACAACCACTAATCTTTCTCACTGGAATCCACGCGAAAAGGCGTCCTCCTGTAGTTCGTGGCGCAACGCACTCTGGTAAAAAGTGGCGCAGTGCATTCTGGTTAAATGCGATGCATTCTGGTAAAAAGTGATGAATTCGAGAATTTGGATCCCCTTTTACATATTCTTCTTAAATCCTGTTTATGTTGCTGCTCGCTCGCTATGCTCGCTCCGCAGCAATAAACATGTATAATTAAAATACTTATAATAAGCTCAAGTCCTTTTCAAAAATAAAAACATTCCAGTGTTAACACAAACAGTACGTTGTGTTCGTTTGTGTTTCCCGTTTTTTTTTTCCTTCTTCTTCGATATGATGTTCTCAGTTTCACCTCAGTCAGTTTCAGATGAATTATGGCTTTTAAAATCTTTTCAGATGATATCCCAAGATTGACTTAACGAAAATCGTGTGTAGCGCTCAGTGTTCCATGGAATCTTCACACAAGAATTTTATCTCGACACAAGTTGCTACATGTTTACGTGCAAAATTGTTGAATGTCGCCATGAAATTACATCGAATAGTTCGTGAACTGTAAAAAATTATTTTATGTAAAGACTTTACACGGAGTATTACCAATTTTAAATTCCTTAGGGACCGTTCATTTTTTATAAGGTAGGGGGGGCTGGTGGGATTTGGGGGGGGGGCCCATGCGAAAAAAAATGGCTTTCGAGGGGGGGCCATCCCAAAAAAATAAGGGAAAAATGGCATAATGTTTGAATATCAAAAAAATTGCTATAGAATAAACATAGAAGGCAGGATACAAATTTATTACAAACTCTCCTTCTGCTTTAAAAAAACGTTTGGCGACAAAAAACATCTGTAGCTACTGAAAAGAAGTATTTAACACTTATTTTCGAGTGCAACTTTCACTGGCACTCATCTTCATCTTCGCTGTCGTCGAGTTCTTCGTTGCCGCTTGTGCTGCTATGGGAGTCTCTTTCACCAATGCTGCAAGAAGCAGCAATGCTTTCCGTCAGAGTGTACTCTTCAGGGTACATGAAGGTGTAAACATAATCTCTGACTTCCTGCTCAAGGTTTGTGGTGATTCTGCTTCTTGCAGCATTGGTGAAATAATTCCCTTCCAAGAGCTGTGCGATGTATGGCCCATCTCTTCTAAATAACGACGTGGCAACATCCACAACTTTAATACACTCTTCCGGGACGGCCGTTCTAGGAGGGTACACAAGGCATTTTGGAAAATCATTTCCTAGCAGGTTTCCAACACAGATTCCGTAAACTCGTTGGACGTTGTTTTCAGTCCGCATCCTCTTTCTTTCATTTGACTTTCTGCGGTTTTCTTTTTTCCTTCTCCTTTTGTTGATGTGCTGTTTGAGTATGCCCTTGAATATGCTGTTATAATTGCTCTTCTTATTTTCTAGTGCTTCCATGTCCTGCGTGACCTTCGTCAACTGAGCTTCTATACATTTGATCTGTTTTACATTAAAACTGTGGGCAAATTCTTCGCCCTGCTTCAAAGCAAGCCAATTGGACTGAAAGAGTGTGGAATAGTGTTCCTTTACATCTTTCAATATGACATTCAACTTTTCCACCATTGCTCTGTGCTCTTTGATGGAGAAGTTCAGTTTTCGTCCATCACTGGGCTTCAACTGGTACCCTGGCATGGAAAACTCACTCACCCTTTCTGAACAGCCATCCGCACTTAGAAAGATTGCTTCTTTTGCTTGTAAGATGTCAAACTGCCTGGATCGTTCAGCTGTAAACCTTTTCTTAAACGACTCGTCGCTTTCGCCATTATTGCGCATTTTGGAATGAGCCTCTTTCATGATGCTCATGTAGTAATGCACTCTTTTCCCGATTGGAAAAGCCCTTCATGGGCATGTTATTGTTTAAATTTAGTTTTGGCTAAAAATTTTCAAACCAATTGGATTTTCATTTCTCTTTGTTCTGAATTATGACAATGAACTTGAGACATTGAAAATTAAGAAATTTTAAACCATAGATAAATTTAAACCATAACAAGTATGCTAAAATTTATAAAAAGTAATCCACTATTTGCAAGATTTGAGAACACTCATAGCTTTTTGTTCTACCTGCACAGGGCAACATTTATACATGCCTGTCACTAGAGTAGAGGGAAAAACCTTCCAAATAAAGACATCTGTAAATTAAATGTAACAATGTGTTTCACACAACACATCAACAGATTTCCAGTTTTCTCACAACACTTTGTACTTGGTTCAGTATCACAATGCAGGAGCAAGGAAAGACTCTGTTCCAGGCCACTGTTACTTCCGTAAGATTGAGAAGTTTATGAATGAGCACTATGAGGAGGGGGAGAACTACAGGGAGTTTCTAAAGTTGTCCTGTCAAGAAAAGGAAGGAGAAATTTGTTCTCTTTGTTGTGAATGGACTGGACCACCCATAGAAAGATACCCTAAACCAGTTCCTGACGGTTCCTGACCATTTCTGCCTACCGGAATACCACTACCTCTCCTACCAGAAGACCCCAAAAGAAGGGCGTGATCCAGATGACTGGCAGCTAAGGGTCCAAGCGAAGAAAGAGCATGGAAGTGGCAGGCTGGTTTTATCTGACCCAGAGAGTGTTGCTCTGTTTGCAGATAAGTTTATCGTCAAATCAAAGTTTGTGGTGGATTATCTTCAGCATCTTGAAGTGCTGGAATTAAAAAGGAAAAAGAGAGCAGGAGAAAAGGCAAAGTTAAGTAGGGACGCAAAAGATAAATCACAAAAGGATTATCCTTGGACTGAGTTGTGCGAAGATCTAACCAAGCTTAAAAAGCTCCGTGTTCCAGAACTAAACAAGTACTTGAACCACCACGGGCTGAATCAGCATTTGAAACGCAGCAAGAGTGAGAAAGTAAAGGCAATTGTAAGACATTCATGCTTGCAGCAGAAGAGTCCTCTCAGAGCTGGCCAACCAACACTGAGAAATGCCAGGACATTGACACAAAATGACAACAGGGCAAGTGCTGACAGCAGTGAAACGGATGGAAGTGACAATGATGAGTATGACAGTGATGCCATTGACTCTGGGGGAGAAGATGACTCAAGTGATGTCATTCTTGCATTCATCAATTCAGATGAGGAAGATGCCAATGAGAGGCCAAATGCCACACGCTCAGGGCGAGCCATAACTACAAGATCCGAAATTGACTTCTCTTTCTTTTGATTTGTTTTTTAAACAACAGCTCTCTGTAGTATAGGGATTCTAATTTTGTCTTCATAGTGAGCGCAATAACGTGAAGTAGGGGGATAATAGAGAAATATCAAAAAAGTTGAAATCTAAATTTTGTTTGTTCAATTTTTTTTGGGGGGGGGTCATCCCAAAAAATTACCGCTATAAGGGGGGGGGGCCATATGAAAAAATTGGTAAGCTGAGGGGGGGTCATGCGATTTTTAAATGGTGCTTCCCAAATCCCACCAGCCCCCCCCTCCCTCATAAAAAATGAACGGTCCCTTAAGTCGAGACCAGTCGATATCGATCGAGCAGTCACCTAATTTATATAGGCAGTCAATTCAAATACACAACTCACTCTTTTGAATGGGGCTTACGAAGGGAAACTGAAATCCCGGCAAAAACCTAATTACCTCTTTTTGAAAGATCGATGTCAATTCAAAAGAGAGCAAGATTTCAGTTCTGTATGAATAGCTGAGTCATTTGCTTCAAGGACTCCTGTTTCGACTTTCTGTCTTGTTTTTCATTACCGAATCACTCGTCACGGTCATGAATGTATGTTCCCTCCGGAAAAACAAAACAAAACAAAACAAAACAAATCTAAACTAAACTAAAGCTAAAAAGTTTCCTTGAAAACTTAGCACTAGATCAAAACAAACAGGACTGCTACATGACAGACTGTTTTTTGTTTTACTGCTGATCGAAACGTTGCTGATGTTACATCTTCAATCTTTAATGCGAGCCAATGCAGTGTTTCGGCAATTGCATGTATCAGTGGTGATGGGGGAAGACACAGTTGAAAGTTTTGGTTGGGTTGTGGGTCATGTTTCGTGAAACTCTGACCTCATACACAAGAATCAAACCAAAGATACCATTATCAATACTGGGCTTATTGCAAACCTGACCTGTATCTCGATGTCCTATGCAAGGCCAGAACCTACCACCTCAGTCAGTTTTTGTCAACATTTGAGATCAAAATGGCTCAAAAACTTTACCTTTTGGCAAGAGATCAGCGTCTCTCGCCTTTGGCCCCCTTCCTTGAAAGAACAATTGACCGATGTAACCTTGCAATGCTTTAACAATTTAATTACTTGTTAATCAGTCTTTATTCCAATAGTTTTGAAGCTCAAAGTTGGAAATGATAGAATTTCAGTCTGCTAAATAGCTTTTGTCTAAATGGCCTTGTGCGTCATGATTTTGTCTACAGAAGTTTAAAAGAACCACGTACGGTGAAACTGCACTGCAAGAAAGACTACGCAAAATTAGTTTGTATTTATTTTATCGAGAAGGGAAATACTCGTGCGCAGCCAACATTTTTAGCGAAAAGCATTTGAAGGACATGGCAAAGATGTTCTGACATCGAACAAATGTCGTGTTGTGCCCTGTTTTGTTGAAGGACGACTAAAAAAGGCACAAATTTCAAAACACCTGTTGTTCAGTTCAAGCCGATAGGCTTTTATGCATGGATAGCCGAGTCATAACACAAGATTCCTGTTTCAATTTCTCGTGGTCGTTAATGTGTTCAGACCATTCTATTCAATACTAAAACACTTGTCTTGCACACTTAAAGCACTTGATGTTAGAATAAAGAAAATGGCTTATGCGTGTAGTGCATTCGAAAGGCCAATATTTGAAATTTTTTCACGTCTGACTGGAAAAGAGACGCCGGAAAAAAACATTAGTCATTACTGACGCAGGCGAACAAACCGACAACTTCGTTTCCTTTAACAGGAAGACGTTTTTAAAATTTTTCCGGTTCCCTGTAGATATCTGCCTGGGCAAGTTTAAAGATCTGACCGACGCGCGCTACAAAGCAACAACATCAAGACATAATGTTCGATAAAATTTTTTCCGGTTCCCTGTAGATACCTGCCTAGGCAAGTTTAAAGATCTGATCGACGCGCGCTACAAAACAACAACAGGAAGACATAATGTACGATAACATGTTCCGGTCGTCTTTCAGATCTGCTCCCGGCAGTCGCCTTTTAAGCGCTGAACCAAGGCGTTGGATCGTGTGATCGCTTTAGAATATTTTTTAGTCTTCCACTATGTTCCGCGCAACAGCTATTTAATAGAATGCATTAAAAACAACTTCTGTTGGATTGAAATGTTCACAGTTCCTACCGACTAGTCCGTGACACAGCCTGTCCAAATATATATAAATACTGTGAATAAAGACTGAATATCGATCGGCTCGAGGTCTTGATAAGACTGACGGAGCACTCTGTATAAAAAAGACCAAGGGCCGATATTCTCCCAGTACGGTCCAGAGGAAGCTTGGTTAATAAGAGACTTATCACACGCTCACGGACTGGAAAGACGCATTAAATTTTCAACTCTGATTGAAAAGTCGTCTGGACCGGCCCGCTTCGCGTTTACTCTGACGTTTTTGAAAACAAGATTGGAAGTAAAAATGAAAATAGACGATCTCGTTTAAGTTAATTCTTTTAGAAAGACAAGCCATAAAGTTTCCAGAAAACTTGCACTCTGGGCGCGCAGTATCATTCAGTAAATACTCGGTAAAGTATTGAACCGGCAATATGGCAATCTGATCGGCTGATTTTAGTTATTAGTCCCCTGACCTGACCTAGTTGTGTAATAATTGGTGATATTCGGCAACTTGAGTCAATATCAATCCATAGTTGCGAGTTGATTGATATCGACGATCAAAGCCAATCAATAAAGGCGCACGACAGCCCCCGTCACTCCAAAGGCTTTTTCCATAGAAATAGGGACTTAGAATTAAGAAATTCCTAAAAGCGCTTGGAACGAGGTTGAGCCTCCGTAAATATTTTCGTTCTCAGGCTTAACGACTCTCAACCGATAATAAGGGGGGAGATGGGAAATTCGTAGGTAATTTAAAATATCACTTTGACTTACAACTAGGATGACCACTCTACACATTTGCCATAATGGTATAGCACCCAGGTAGAATGGTGTGAAATTGAACATCGAAAAGTGTCAAAAGTACCTCGGGATGATGGTTCTCCACTTAGACTGGCAAAACTAAGAACGAGTATAAACAAAACGTAAACACTTCGAAAATATGGACACCTCCATAATATGGACACCTCTATAATATAGACACCTCCTAAATATGGACACCCTCATAATATGGACATTTTCATAATATGGACACCTGTATGATACAGACACCTCCAAAATATGGACACCTTCATAACATGGACATCTTCATAATATCGACACCTCAATAATATGGACACCTTCATAATATGCACGCCTATATTAAATACAGACCCCTCCAAAATATGGACATCTTCATAAGATGAGCACCTTTATAATATGGCCACCTCTATTAAATACAGACACCTTCATAATATGGACACCTCCATAATATGGACACCTTCATGATATAAACACCTTTATAATATAGACACCTCCATAATATGGACACCTCAATAATATGGACACCTTTATAATATGGACCCCTTTATAATATGGACCCCTTTATAATATGGACACCTTTATATTATGGACACCTTTATAATATGGACCCCTTTATAATATGGACCCCTTTATAATATGGGCACCTTTATGATATGGACCCCTTTATAATATGGACCCCTTTATAATATGGACCCCTTTATAATATGGACCCCTTTATAATATGGACCCCTTTATAATATGGACACCTTTATAATATGGACCCCTTTATAATATGGACACCTTTATAATATGGACACCTTTATAATATGGACCCCTTCATAATATGGACCCCTTCATAATATGGACCCCTTTATAATATGGACACCTTTATAATATGGACCCCTTTATAATATGAACAACTTTATATTATGGACACCTTTATAATATGGACCCCTTTATAATATGGGCACCTTTATAATATGGACACCTTTATAATATGGACCCCTTTATAATATGGACCCCTTTATAATATGGACACCTTCATAATATGGACACCTTTATAGCATGGACACCTTTATAATATGGACACCTTCATAATATGGACCCATTTATAATATGGAAACCTTTATAATATGGACCCCTTGATAATATGGACCCCTTTATAATATGGACACCTTTATAATATGCACGCCTATATTAAATACAGACCCCTCCAAAATATGGACATCTTCATAAGATGAGCACCTTTATAATATGGCCACCTCTATTAAATACAGACACCTTCATAATATGGACACCTCCATAATATGGACACCTTCATGATATAAACACCTTTATAATATAGACACCTCCATAATATGGACACCTCAATAATATGGACACCTTTATAATATGGACCCCTTTATAATATGGACCCCTTTATAATATGGACACCTTTATATTATGGACACCTTTATAATATGGACCCCTTTATAATATGGACCCCTTTATAATATGGGCACCTTTATAATATGGACCCCTTTATAATATGGACCCCTTTATAATATGGACCCCTTTATAATATGGACCCCTTTATAATATGGACCCCTTTATAATATGGACACCTTTATAATATGGACCCCTTTATAATATGGACACCTTTATAATATGGACACCTTTATAATATGGACCCCTTCATAATATGGACCCCTTCATAATATGGACCCCTTTATAATATGGACACCTTTATAATATGGACCCCTTTATAATATGAACAACTTTATATTATGGACACCTTTATAATATGGACCCCTTTATAATATGGACCCCTTTATAATATGGGCACCTTTATAATATGGACACCTTTATAATATGGACCCCTTTATAATATGGACACCTTCATAATATGGACACCTTTATAGCATGGACACCTTTATAATATGGACACCTTCATAATATGGACCCATTTATAATATGGAAACCTTTATAATATGGACCCCTTGATAATATGGACCCCTTTATAATATGGACACCTTTATAATATGGACCCCTTTATAATATGGACACCTTTATAATATGGACCCCTTTATAATATGGACCCCTTTATAATATGGACACCTTTATAATATAGACACCTTTATAATATGGACACCTTTATAGCATGGACACCTTTATAATATGGACACCTTCATAATATGGACACCTTTATAATATGGACACCTTTATAATATGGACACCTTCATAATATAGACACCTTCATAATATGGTCACCTTCATAATATAGACACCTACATGATATGGACACCTTTATAATATGGACACCATTATAATATGGACCCCTTGATAATATGGACCCCTTTATAATATGGACACCTTTATAATATGGACCCCTTGATAATATGGACCCCTTTATAATATGGACCCCTTTATAATATGGACACCTTTATAATATGGACCCCTTTATAATATGGACCCCTTTATAATATGGACACCTTTATAATATAGACACCTTTATAATATGGACACCTTTATAGCATGGACACCTTTATAATATGGACACCTTCATAATATGGACACCTTTATAATATGGACACCTTTATAATATGGACACCTTCATAATATAGACACCTTCATAATATGGTCACCTTCATAATATAGACACCTACATGATATGGACACCTTTATAATATGGACGCCTTCATAATATAGACACCTACATGATATGGACACCTTTATAATATAGACACCTTTATAATATGGACACCTTCATAATATAGACACCTTCATAATATGGTCACCTTCATAATATAGACACCTACATGATATGGACACCTTTATAATATGGACACCTTTATAATATGGACACCTTTATAATATGGACCCCTTTATAATATGGACACCTTCATAATATAGACACCTTCATAATATGGACACCTTTATAATATGGACACCTTTATAATATGGACCCCTTGATAATATGGACCCGTTTATAATATGGACACCTTTATAATATGGACCCCTTTATAATATGGACACCTTTATAATATGGACCCCTTTATAATATGGACCCCTTTATAATATGGACACCTTTATAATATAGACACCTTTATAATATGGACACCTTTATAGCATGGACACCTTTATAATATGGACACCTTCATAATATGGACACCTTTATAATATGGACACCTTTATAATATGGACACCTTCATAATATAGACACCTTCATAATATGGTCACCTTCATAATATAGACACCTACATGATATGGACACCTTTATAATATGGACGCCTTCATAATATAGACACCTACATGATATGGACACCTTTATAATATAGACACCTTTATAATATGGACACCTTCATAATATAGACACCTTCATAATATGGTCACCTTCATAATATAGACACCTACATGATATGGACACCTTTATAATATGGACACCTTTATAATATGGACACCTTTATAATATGGACCCCTTTATAATATGGACACCTTCATAATATAGACACCTTCATAATATGGACACCTTTATAATATGGACACCTTTATAATATGGACCCCTTTATAATATGGACACCTTTATAATATAGACACCTTTATAATATGGACACCTTTATAGCATGGACACCTTTATAATATGGACACCTTCATAATATGGACACCTTTATAATATGGACACCTTTATAATATGGACACCTTTATAATATAGACACCTTCATAATATGGACACCTTCATAATATGGACACCTTTATAGCATGGACACCTTTATAATATGGACACCTTTATAGCATGGACACCTTTATAATATGGACACCTTTATAATATGGACCCCTTTATAATATGGACACCTTTATAATATGGACACCTTTATAATATGGACACCTTTATAATATGGACACCTTTATAATATAGACACCTTCATAATATGGACACCTTCATAATATGGACACCTTTATAGCATGGACACCTTTATAATATGGACACCTTTATAATATGGAGAGCTTTATAATATGGACACCTTTATAATATGGAGAGCTTTATAGCATGGACACCTTTATAATATGGACACCTTTATAATATGGATACCTTCATAATATGGACACCTTCATAATATGGACCCCTTTATAGCATGGACACCTTTATAATATGGACACCTTTATAATATGGACACCTTCATAATATGGACACCTTTATAATATGGACACCTTCATAATATAGACACCTTTATAATATGGACCCCTTTATAATATGGACACCTTCATAATATGGACACCTTCATAATATGGACACCTTTATAATATGGACACCTTTATAATATGGAAACCTTTATAATATGGACACCTTTATAATATGGACACCTTCATAATATGGACACCTTTATAGCATGGACACCTTTATAATATGGACACCTTTATAGCATGAATACCTTTATAATATGGACACCTTTATAATATGGACACCTTTATAATATGGACACCTTCATAATATGGACACCTTTATAGGATGGACACCTTTATAATATGGACACCTTTATAGCATGGACACCTTTATAATATGGACACCTTTGTAATATGGACACCTTTATAATATGGATACCTTTATAATATGGACACCTTCATAATATGGACACCTTCATAATATGGACACCTTCATAATATGGACACCTTTATAATACGGACACCTTTATAATATGGACACCTTTATAATATGGACACCTTTATAATATGGACACCTTTATAGGATGGACACCTTTATAATATGGACACCTTTATAGCATGGACACCTTTATAATATGGACACCTTTATAGCATGGATACCTTTATAATATGGACACCTTTATAATATGGAGAGCTTTATAATATGGACACCTTTATAATATGGAGAGCTTTATAGCATGGACACCTTTATAATATGGACACCTTTATAATATGGATACCTTCATAATATGGACACCTTCATAATATGGACCCCTTTATAGCATGGACACCTTTATAATATGGACACCTTCATAATATGGACACCTTCACAATATGGACACCTTCATAATATGGACACCTTTATAATATGGACACCTTTATAATATGGACACCTTTATAATATGGACACCTTTATAATATGGACACCTTCATAATATGGAGACCTTTATAGCATGGACACCTTTATAATATGGACACCTTTATAGCATGGATACCTTTATAATATGGACACCTTTATAATATGGACACCTTTATAATATGGACACCTTTATAGCATGGACACCTTTATAATATGGACACCTTTATAATATGGACACCTTTATAATATGGACACCTTCATAATATAGACACCTTCATAATATGGACCCCTTTATAATATAGACACCTTTATAATATGGACACCTTTATAATATGGACACCTTTATAATATAGACACCTACATGATATGGACACCTTTATAATATGGTCACCTTCATAATATAGACACCTACATGATATGGACACCTTTATAATATGGACACCTTTATAATAGAGACACCTTTATAATATGGACACCTTCATAATATAGACACTTTCATAATATGGTCACCTTCATAATATAGACACCTACATGATATGGACACCTTCATAATATAGACACCTACATGATATGGACACCTTTATAATATAGACACCTTTATAATATGGACACCTTCATAATATAGACACCTTCATAATATGGTCACCTTCATAATATAGACACCTACATGATATGGACACCTTTATAATATGGACGCCTTCATAATATAGACACCTACATGATATGGACACCTTTATAATATAGACACCTTTATAATATAGACACCTTTATAATATGGACACCTTCATAATATAGACACCTTCATAATATGGTCACCTTCATAATATAGACACCTACATGATATGGACACCTTTATGATATGGACACCTTTATAATATGGACACCTTTATAATATGGACCCCTTTATAATATGGACACCTTCATAATATAGACACCTTCATAATATGGACACCTTTATAATATGGACACCTTTATAATATGGACACCTTTATAATATGGACACCTTTATAATATGGACACCTTTATAATATGGACACCTTTATAATATGGACACCTTTATAATATGGACACCTTTATAATATAGACACCTTCATAATATGGACACCTTCATAATATGAACACCTTCATGATGTGGACACCTCTATAATAGAGACACCTCCATGATATAGACACCCTCATAATACAGACATTTCCATGGTATGGACACCTCTATAATATGGACACGTCCAAAATATAGACACCTTCATAATATGGACATCTTTATAATATGGACACCTCAATAATGTAACACCTCCAAAACCTGAACACCTCCATAATATGGACATCTCTATATACAGACACCACCATTATACGGACACCTCCATAATATGGACACCTCCATAAAACGGACACCTCTATAACACAGAAATCTCCATAACATGTACACCTGTCACGGGGAAACATGCATTGAAGTCCTCCAAACATTTGTTGCTACTTTCGTAGGTGCTGTGATCTAACGGTTTCAGTTAGAGATCAACCAGTGAGTCCCTTCGGGAAGGAAATCAGTGTTGCATTAGTGATAATATTGGCCCAAAAACCTAGCCAATAATGCCATATTTCTCCAGAGCCACCATTTCCTCGGGCAAGGCCGGCCCGGCCGGCTAAGAGGGACAGGGTTCTCTCTTCCTCGGAGGTTCGAAGAGAGATATGCATGCAGGCGCAGGGACCCAGTAAGGAATGTTTCGAACATCTGCGGAGGTAAGAGGGGACAAGTTTCTCAAGGGACGAGAGTGGTTGGGCTATTACTAGCGACAAAACAAAAGAGGGGAAGTCATATTGTTCCTAGTAACAGTTTCACAAGCGGCTACGCGATTAGGTCCTCCCTAGATTTCGTCTGGGTAATGGATAGCGCTGGGGGGACGATTCATGAAACAAACAATGTTACGTATAGTGCAACACACCGGGGAAAGCACAGGAAACGGGAGGGAACGCACGGGAAATTTACAAGGAAATACAAGATGGAGCGTACGGTGTAATGGCAAGAAAAGTCAACCCACGGATGACGTTGGGTGGCAAAGAACCTCCTGGGGGTAGCCCTTGCTATGCCCAACGGAACACGTTTACGAGATGCACGGGAATTATAAGGGAACTATATGGAGAAACACACAAGTTGTTAAAGGAAATGCGTCAGGAATGCAAAGTGAATGCACGGGAAGCATGCATAGGGGAACAAATGACGAAATGCAAAAGGAAGCGTACGGTGTGACAAATAGACAAAGGCATTGGGAAAGCCACTCCAAAAGTACGGGCGGCATAGGAAGGAGCTCGCCGGGAACTCGTCAGCCGTCGGGTAATGCACGGAGCCGTTTATGGCTCAAAGCACAAGGGAAGCCATAGCCGAAAGCAGAGAAACCCATGACAATGCACATGAATTGCACAACGCAGGAAGGTCACGACGAAACGGACGAGCAAAAACGTAAAGAAACCCGCTACGAATTCACGAACGTCGGCGAGGGAAACCCACAGATGCAGGTAAGGGAAGCCCAGGGATTAGAAGTAGAAATGGAAAGAGAAAGCTAAGAGAAGTGCACAGTGGAGTGCATTGTGAAAAGGACGATAAAAACCCGAGGAGTTGCGAATGCAAGGGGGAAAGTGGGTGGGAACCCATAAGGGAACTAATGATTTCCAACGAAAATACCTCGATTTTGTTTTAATGCCCTTCATTAAATGACATTTAAAAGTAATTAGGTCATACAAATATCAAACTTTGAAACCGGTTTAATTAAAGCAACTTGTTTCCTTTTTTAATTGTTTCGAGCTTGTATTTAATTGTAAGCTCTGCTTCGAAGACCGTCAGGTCTTTACACGGGGATATTTAAAAACCTGCAGAAATCGACCAATAAAATTATCAGAAAAGGTTTATCTCCTGGTTTATTTAAACGAAGTATGATGGTCGCATGAATCAGGCTTCACTATTGTATTTCATTTCACGTAGTACTGTCTTAACAAAGCCTAAAAATACAAAGATCTGGAATGAAGTTGATCTTTTTAAAGTGATACAATAGTTTTGCATAAGAATTAAAATCCAAGTCGTGAAAATATGCGGCAATGTTTTTGTTAGTGATTGGTTCCAGTTTGTAATCAATATTCATGACTACTTGTGGAATTTGCGTCAAACAAACACTTGGTAATACTGCGGTGAAGACGTGGATTTAAGTACTCCTGGTGATGTCGGATCTGGCCATGTTCTTCCTTCAAAGAAGATAAAGTAGGACGAGATAGAAGTATTAAAATTTTTATGGTGAGTGTACGTGTTAATCTTCAGTTTACTCTTCACCAAACGGAACAATTTCTACCTACCTAAGTTAAGTTCCACCCTTCGCACGCAATTGTCGAGCTGTACACAGCTTCTAATTCGTTCATAGACCAGATAGCCGTAGTTTTGCAATCACTGAGTTGAAATGTTTCGGTCGGTGAAGGCTTAATAA
The DNA here is from genome assembly GCF_964199315.1 of Orbicella franksi. Classification (NCBI taxonomy): domain Eukaryota; kingdom Metazoa; phylum Cnidaria; class Anthozoa; order Scleractinia; family Merulinidae; genus Orbicella; species Orbicella franksi. Next base: position 19,299,630 of record NC_138150.1, on the reverse strand, counting down.
CTGATACTTGTGCTGAATTTGTATGAAATTTCCTTTTCTTCTCGTTGCGTGCTGCTCCTGGAAAGTTGAAAACGGTTACCACGTGCAAGCCGGTTTATACGAGCTTTAGTCGCTGCTTGCCCTGGCAGTAATAGTGTATCTTGGAAATGCATTTTTCCCGAGAAAAAGCTTATGTGTCTCTTTATTGTTTCCTTTCTAGGGAGATGAAATGGAATAACGGTGAAGATGGAATTCATTGGTATGACCTGGCGAACGAAAGAAAAGACTGAAATTCGCGGAGTTCAAATGGTTATTCAACACTGGAGATGACAACGAGATAAGAATTTTAATTTCATAACTTTCGATTAAAATGGTGGCAATATATTTGAAGCTTACGTTGCGAGAATTAGTTGTCGAGGTTTAATTTTTCTTGTAGAAAAACTCTTGGCATTTATTTGTTTCGAACGAGTAATATATATTTTTCAATAGCTAACAATGAGCTGTAATGAATTTGAGATCTCGATTCTGGTTGCCATCATTTTAGTCGACACATTTCAGGAAATATTTTTAAGTGGATAAACAACGCTGAGTTTTTACGGTGGCACTGTATTTGGCAACACCATCTAAATATTTGTGATCAAAACGCGTACGTTTTATCTCGGAATCGACCAAGTAGTGTAACATTGAGTGGGTTAACGTTTTTGTTGTGAGGCAAAAGGAGATTTAAATGGCCTTTACGACAAGGAAAAAATATACTTTGCAACGGCATTGCTAGAATTAAAATTATCGCACAACATTTTGCTCTGTTCAGATCGAATATAACCTCGTATTCAGTGTTTTGTCATGTAAAAGGAGATTAATAAGCCTTTAGCGTTCAACAGAAAAAGAATGTATTGTGGAACAAACGAATTTTTTCTGTAACAAATTTAAATTGTCTTGTTACTATTAAAATTATCTTCAAACATCAAATTCTCATCGAATAGTGCCTTGAACTCATAATGTAATAAAGCAGATAAATGCTAGGACAATTAATGAAAATTACTCTTCCTGAACGGATGGTCTTCTGATTTTTTTATGAACACACAACTGTATTATAAAATTATTTGCAAAAACATGTTGAACAATCTGAAACACATTTTAAGAACAATTTTCGACTCTGGCCAAAAACGTCGATTGCAAATTGCCACGAAGATTTCTAACGGCTGCCGAGAACCATCCGAAGTATTTTGAAGATCGCCATGGATAGGATTCCGGAGATCACTCGAAGATTTTCGAAGGCTTCCGAGGATTTCCAAACTGAAACGAAAGCTTTGGGAATGCTTTAAGGAATTCGGAAGTGTAAAGGAATATTTCCCAGAGATTAATTACAAACTGCATTCAGAATCGTGATTACCGAGATAATTATCTTTTGCTGTAAATCGAGGCTTTTCTGGCATATTGTTGTCCCACACCTACTTTATCTTCAAGTTGTTGGACATACTACACAACTCTCAATTTTTGAAAGTGCCACCTTAACGGCATATCAACGTTTGCTTAACCTCTAAACATTGAAAGTTTAGGCTTCTAAGATCAATATCTGGTTTATAAAAGATGTTTTAAAATGGATAAAGCAGAGAAGTATCGCGATTGTGATAAACAAAAACATCGACTAGGATTGTCTTGATGTGCTACCAAATTCTCAGAACTACAGTTAAGACCAAGTAAGTTAATTCCGTTAAGGAGAGTTGGTATTTTCAGCTTTAAAGTACGAACGAGTTCAGGATGTTTCTGTAAATGCTCTAACATTTGCAAACCAACAGGCATAATTTGTTTTCCAACAATTGTCTAGCAGAGAACATTTCGCATGCAAATACTACACAATAAACATTTAAAATTAGTTACTGCACTGATTGTTTTTCAAGATTTAAAAGGCTGCCAACAACTTTATAACAATCCTAAGCAAAGCTGGAAAGACCAGCAACGAATTTGTTAATAAGGATGATAATATTTGCACATGAATTGGTATTAAAAACGTGCCTTGTCATACAAAGTGCTCGTGTCGCCTTTGTAAAACATGTTTGTTTTCCTTTGTCAAGTTAAAATTTCTGGACGTCCAAAAAAGTACATAAGCATTTTTCTTTGATAAGCTTTATCTAACACAAGGCAAAATATTTTCAAAAACTTTTCAACGAATTAAATATTTAAATTTTCGCCCTGGATTATTCCGACATTGTTTTGACTTAACGAGTCCATAAAATATACTGAACCAGCCGAAGAAATTTTTGTTATTTTAGGAATAAACATCTTTGTACAACCAGATATTGATTATTTTGTGGTGTTTACACTTTGGTAGTTGCACGGAAAAAGAGACAAGAAAACGGAGCGAACGGTCGCATCGGAAGAGAAAATTGACTTTTTTCGAAACTTGAATGGGTTATAAACCATCGAAATTGGGCAATTTTTCGGGGGGACAACGATTGGATGTTGATTGATAAGTATTCTTGCTCCTGTGCAACTGATCCGATTTGTACCATCTCTGTTGTCGGCTAACACAGAAAGGTATGAAATGACAAGCCACAGTTCCAAATTAAAATCGACTGGATGTTAAATTAAACTCGGTAAGTTAATTTCACGACCACTTTGCGAAATTTTAAAATCTATTTCGGAATTAAATTTTATTTCGTCACCTATTTGGCCTAAAGAAACGATTTGTGGTTTTTCCTTTCATTTCCTTTTTATGTTCCAAGAATCGAAACTCTTGCATCACCTCGCACAGAAACCATCGGGAGTTCGTTCAAGACTATTTGGCAAAACTATATTTTGAGATGGAAAAAAATATTAAAAAAAACTGATATGTTTTGAAATATCAAAATCGCTTTATCTATGCGAGGTGGTGCAGTAGTTTTTTGACGGTTTTTTGAAACTATTACCTTTGAGAAATTTTTTTGCGATGAAACATTTTTGAGAGGTAAACCTCTTTAAAATTTTTCTCAAAAAGTTGTAAGGGGAAACGCTGTGCAAATATTTTTAATTTTCCCGCCAAAAGTCTTAGTTTTTAAACGGGAATTTTTCCCTTCACACGTTTTAATTAATTTAACTGATTTCCATTAGTTAATAAGTTACTTATTGCAAACCAATAAAATGAAATTAATGAAAACAACAAGTGGTGGTTTTTATTGTGAACAGTTATTTTAGCATTGTCAAAAAATATTCAACACAGTAGAAATAATAAAGCAAATAAAGTCAATAACTACACACGCTTCTTCAATATAACTTTTATTAGCTTTCCAATAATACACTTAAAATTCATTACAAACAATTTGAATACGTTAACAAAATAAAAATAAAATTGCGCTTTTAAAGGGCCTGGTAACTAGTCAAAATGTAGGCTATCTCTTTCACTATTTTTTGACTATGTAGGGTTGCCAAAAAGAAAAAAAACTTCTGCGCTTTTGAACAGAGTCTAGCCAGAAATCAAGCATATACTTTGACTTTTGATGGGAAAAATCTTACGTACTGATAGTGCAAGATTTTTTACGCCAAAAGACTTTGCATAAGTTCGACTCAAAACCAGACACCGTTTACAATTGCAGACTTTTTTTTCTAAGGACATTATTTCTACTAGAGGACTTAGTTTCTTTACGATATTTTTCTTGGCCCTTTAAAAGCGCAACCTTTTCATCAATTGAGTGTGTCATCGAAAACTAGAAAGTTTTCAGTAAAAATGTGAAATTCACACTAGACAATTAGACAGTAATTTTAACGAGTTTAATAGCGAGACTTCCAGGCTGAAAATTCGGGTTGCAAAAGCTATTACAGGTAAAGCTAGCATTCTACCTTAATTTTAAAGATGCAAACTTGAAATACAATTCACGGTTTCCTCAGAAACTAGCAAGATACGAGGCAATCTGGCATATACTAGACAATTTGACAGTAATTCCAATGTCTTCTTTTCACTCTTGAGTCTTGTTGTGAAATCGCTAATACGAGCTACGCCCTAACAATGTTTCGCAAGAAACGCAATCGAGAGGAACTTTGTCTTGTAAATCTACCTTACTTTTAAAACGTGATCCACTGAAGAAACATCTAAACGAAGTCCTTAGCTTTCCTTTGCTTCTTTCTGCATGTCTGCATGTACACTTGAGATGGCAGCCTGAAAGACAGATAAATAAAACGTCCAATTAACAATGGGTATACTGAAACTCAAAGAACAAAATATAGACAGTGTATACTCGACTAAAGTTTACAAGTTAATCCTCTCATCGAGAATGCGTTTGTCGTTTGGTTATATCATCCTCATAGAAATACACGGAGTTTACATAAAGAACAACTTAAAACGCCAACAAGCAACAACACGAAATACATAGCACCGACTTTAAATATAACAATAAATTAACCTTCAATCAGGCGAAAAGCACACTGGCAAAATAGCACAGTATAAATTTCACGGCAAAGAATCTGATGTTTTCGCTAAACGGACAATATTTGCATTTTCTTCCTGAGGAAGAATTTTTGCGTTGTTAATAGTCGCCAATCTTGAAATAACTCGTGAAACTTTTGAACATAGAAAGCACTCGGGTAGCTTCACATTTTTACAGTATGAAATTAAGGTAATGTAATTTGTCGGACTCTGCAAACAAAATTCAAATATTTACACAAGCGAATAACAAGACGAAGTTGCTTTAAAATCCAAACTGTTGTTCAAACGCAATACTTATGCACAAGCAAATATCGTTTTTTAAGAGGTCCGCTCAAGACAATCAGTGAATTATAATAAATTTTACAGTAAATTACGGTATTTAAATTATGGTATTCTCTTGTTCACCTTTGATCTGAAAACCCGGGAGCTCAGCCAGAATTGACAAGACGGCTTTAATAAAACTACGACTGAAAACTATTTCAAGAACATTTCCCAGTGGTATCTCAAATCCCAGAGGGAGATCAACACAGCGGTGAAAATCAGAAAAAGGTCATCCATGACAAAAAAGTAAATAAATAACTAAGTGATAAACTTGGACGCAGTTGTGAAGCATTTTATACTTCTCTCCCACAGCACTGTTGTGTATCAAAGCTTTAGCATATGATGGGATTAACGCTTGCAACTAAGAAAGTTACTTAACGTGAACTTTCAGGACACATGGAGTACTCTCATGTGGCACTGTTATTATGCTCTACAAGGTGGTTCTAACTTTAAAATCTGTGGATACCCTATATTTGTCCCCTCAAATCAGTGAATCTATGCAGTATTTTCATGTACTATCAATAGCAAAATATAATTTGATACATTTTGTACTTTGCAACTCTTGAGATGATAAAGTACTTTTTTTTTTCAACAAGAACTTCACGTCTAAATTTCGGGGCTGTCTGGTGTTCTTTGCTGTAAATTTCTTTCAGGGTTTGTTCTGAGAATTTTCTGATATATCAAGACAATATCCTCCAGTTCATAACCTTTCTTCTCATTGCTGAGTCCTTATTCAGTCCTTAGTCAAGGAACAAATTTTCCTTACTGGTTCCGAGTTATCTAGACAATTCCTTTTTGAGATTACTCTCTAAATTCTCTTCACTGTTGCTCCATGATTACGTTTTGGACTATCAGGAGAAATTTTAAACTGATCAATCATGAGGCTTAATGGCTAAGGAAGCGTAACCTGTGCATGAACAGCAAAGCAATTGGTTGCTGATCCAATTAGGCCCCTTGTCTCACAATTTAAATATTTACCGACAACAGTACCTAGAGCATTGTATTCTTAAGGAAATTTTGTATAAATTATCCTAACCTGTTAGCCATGCAACAACTCAAGGGTTTCTTGAAATATCTGAACAGTGAAACAATAACATCTCTGTTCGTTTAAATTCTATGCCTGCATTGCGTCCAATTATTCCTGGTACATGCAGCATCAAGTGATTAAAAACCCTCCTTTTAAAAGAAAATTGTCACTCACCCAATAAGGATCCAATGTCACAATTTGATTCTTTTTTCCTCTTGAGCCTCAGCACATCGTTTATTGGTTCTTCTCTGTTTTGTATCTGGTAAGAATCAGGAAATGTTTTAACTTTATGGCATCCTTCATCTCTTAATTTCAAAAAGTACAAAACTATAAATAAACCATCAGATTTTTTCCAGCTTTTCCTCGTCTCCGTTGCATTAAGTGATAAGGTACTGTGCACATTTTTATTCCACCTGAATGGGATGCTAGTCTGTCACAGGGGTTAGCAGCCAGTCAGGGTTCATACCCTTTTTCAGAAACAAATTTCCAGGACATTTCCAGGACTTTCCCAGGACTCAGACTGATTTTTCCAGGACTCTAAAATTCACATTAACCCTTTCACTCCCAAGATCTTAATGTTAATTCTCCTTACTGTCTGCCATACATTTCATATTTTTTACTTGAGTTTAACAGATTTCCAGAACTTTCCAGGACCAGAAGCCCTTTTCCAGGACTTTCCAGTCCTGGAAAATGCCACAATAAAATTCCAGGACTTTCCAGGTTTTCCAGGACCCGTACAAACCCTGCCCAGTATTAAATTCACCCAGTGCCCAATTGTATACCTAAGAGGAGAAATGAACAGTCAAACCTTCCTTCCGCAACCACCCAAAATGTCAAGCCTAGTGGTCACTCACAGGAGGTGGTCACTTACAAGAGCTTAGATCATATTGGGTCGAAATTTTGCCTCATTAGCATATGGTAACTACAGAGACTTGAAATGTTTATTCAAGCAGAAAGTCAATTTTTGAGAAAAAAAATCTGGTACTTCCCATCGAAAGATTTCTGTCTCTTGTACTGCCCAGGAATACAATAATGTTAAAACACTTTATTATCCAATTTATGCTCTATTATCTGTCAAGAGGTCACTTATGGAGGATAAAAACAAACGAAAATTTCAAACTTTTCGCTCTAAAAGTGGTTGCAGTCGCTTACGAGAGGTGGTCACTTACAAGAGGTTCCAAATATAGAGATTTGACTTGGAAAATTTTGGTATTTTGGAAGACTGGAGAGTCTTGCCCAAGAACACAACACAGAGACCCTAACCATTTGCTCAAACCCAGACTGCTTGATGTGCAGTCCAGTACACTGACCATAAGACCACTGTGTCCCTCCCCTACGAAACGATACTCCTGAACAACAGTAAACCAGGCATTGTGACCCCCAAAGGACTAAGGTGTATGGCTGTATGTTGAAATAGCTGAACAGTAGTGAAACAATAACATCACTATCTGTATCAGGCCAAGTGATCCAAAATACTGCAGCTTATGCTGTGCTACCCCCACCCCCCACCCCCCCCCCCCCTAGATGGGATGCTAGTGTGCTAGCCCCTTACAATGAATTCACCAAGTACCAATTGCAGAAAAGAACTGTTTTCTCCTCCTGTGTCCTTTTGATAATTCACTAGACAATCTTTTATTATAGAGTTTTTCTGTACAAGATATAATTAAGGTATTAATTAGCTCTTATTAACCAAGCTGGAGGTCTGTATGGGAGAATCTTGACCGAGGTCGTGAGTACAGACCAAATGCAGTGAGGTCTGTACACACGACTGAAGTCAAGATTCTCCCATACAGACCGACTTAGCTCGGTTAATAAGATGTTTATTATATGGCAAAGAAGAAAACTTTAATTCGATTAATGTAACTGGTTTGCTGACAGTTTGCTTGCGAACGGCGATGAGCTTAACTTAAACCTGCCGAAATTTGCTCGTTCTCTTTACTTGTTTGTTTTGTCATCAGGGTTTTTGGCAGTGCCATAAATGATTGAGAAGAAAATAAAAGAAAATGGTGAACATTTTTGTATTTTAGTTTGCTACTTTGTCAACGCAAAATGAAACCGGCCTAGCTAGATGCCGGTCTAGATGGGAAAATCTAGACCACAGTCAATATCGATTTCAGCCAATCATATTCGTGAATTCGGTAGTTCCCAGTCTTTGTGAGACGCAGCCATATAATAATAATTAATTATTACCTTTTTAGTCCAGGGCCCCTCTGGATATCAGCCTCGTTGCTGAATGGGCCTCCCTGGCTAAATAAAGTTTACCTTTACCTTTTACCTTTAGGGTGCAAAAACTGAGAAGACACATTGTTTTTCAGAACTATGGTAGATAAACTTCTGTAATTTTTTTGCCTTGATCTGGAATGATTGTTTTCCAATATTTTCTGTTTGGAAGCTTTTTTATTGTAAATAACACACCTAAGCAATTATAGTAATGTTCCTACTTCATTTGTCAAGAAGTTTTTACTATCGGGTCATTGACCCAAGACTCTGGGGGGGGGGGGGGGGATCCCATATAAAATGGACAGAAGTGCTTGTCGGAAATTTTGAAAAGAACCCCTAGGAAGTGCCAAAAGATCTTGTTTTGTGGGCAGAGCAATATCAGGAAAAAGAAAAGCACATTTTTCTCTTTAGTATATTTCAATACTAATAAATGCATAATGTCTTACAAGAACTTGTCTGAATTACTTGAAATAAAGAAATCTTTACTGAGGCATTTCAGTGTCTTGCTTTGCCTGTTACTAGCTACATGTTATGGCCCTGCATTTAAAAGAGGAGAACCATTCCAGCTTATAAAAATTTGCACTGCTCCATGTTTTAACTTGACTTTAAGTTAGTATTATTTAAGAAACAGAATATGTGCACTGTGTTTCCATCAAGTTAAAGAATCAGGAGTGGAGGTTTAGGAGAACGAGAAATGTGGAAGCTGTGGAAACACTCGCTTGTCAGCTTGAGTTCCCACAGCTTTTTTGAGTTCTCCCAAACTTCCACAAATGTTTCTATAACTCGACAGAAATAAGGAGAACATGTGTTCTATTTCTTTTAGAAAATTCTTCAACGAGAAAAAGAAAACAACTTGTTTACTTTGATCATCAAAATGTAAATTCTCTTTGCTCACGCCAACATTATGTCAACAGCTGATGCTAGTTCTGTGTTTCTATCGAGTTATGGAAACGTGATTTTAAACCAATCAGCATGCATGCATATATTTTCTTTGGGCTGTGTAAATAATGGGTGAAACTGACCTGATATCACCATTCTTGTAAAAACATCATAAGCTTTAAATCTTGTAATTCTCTGTCATTCGTTTGTCTGCAGAAAAAAGGAAAAGGACTGTTTTTAGATTCACCTTGTTAACTTTACAATTCCATTCCAATGCAAGCAAAAAGTGCACAACTGCACAGGTCAGAATCTTGTTCCCTACCCCACCACCCTTAGCTCAATAGGTTCCCCCTTGATTCTCTGGGATTGTATACTTATTTGGCTGCATTGATCTACATCATTTCTTGACTTTCAAGGCATCTTTCTTACGGCAGAAATTTTCCTGACAGTCAT